>NW_023458580.1:568456-572750 GCF_013731165.1 Rhagoletis pomonella | reverse complement strand
CTTTTGATTCTGTTTTCCCTATTATATTTTCCTAAAGCAAAGGAATAAAAATTTTTTCTTATTTTTTTTTTATATATTTTCCTATACCTCTAACAAACAATGCACTGGCTTCTTCCGCACTTACATATGCGTCTATGCAGTTTAAGTTTAAGTTCTCGCTTTGACTATTTGCCTAATTTCTCTAAATATGTACTGACCTACTTCTTATATTCTTCTTTTCTCTTGAATTTACAAGTATTTTAAATTTATTTCAGTCTCTGCACATTAAATTTTTACACAAATCTACCTTTTTAGTTACTTTTTATTAAAAATTTTTGAAAAATTTTAAGGGTAAATTATTTACAATAATTTCATTTGTAATACCTATCGTCCCTATGTGTGAGACTGAATTATATGTTTGATTTCCTTGCAAACTGCGTTTTCGCAACGGTTGCAAGAGAAATCTAAAAATATATATATATTTTTTTTTACATAGGGTGCTTATTCAGCACTCCTTTGCTAGACGTCTTCTTTCTGCTTGCCAATTCCTTTTCCAGTTCCAGCAACTCCTTAAAGATCTCCTTCAGCTCTTCTGGGGTGTGCTTCCTTTGGACTTCTTCTTTTAGATGCGCTCGCCGCCGTAGCTGTTTATTCCTTTTTCCACCTCTTCTCCTAGGTGGACGCACGATCGGTATTGCCGTTTTCTTTTCTTGTTATCGTTGTTGTTGTTTCTCTTTAATTTGTTGTGACCGTTGCCTTGCCCTGTATTCTTGAATGGACAACGGCCGTGGTCCCGCAGCAGGATCTTTCTTGTAACGACTTTGACATTTATAGACCCAACACGTTGGTTTCAGCGCTAATATATGTTGATGCAGTTTCAAACATGCAACATGCTGATTTCAGCGCGTGAGTATAGTATGCCTATATGGATGCCGTTTTACACACACAACACGTTGATTCCGTAGATGATGATTGTAATCTTGATTGTTCGTTTGTGACGTTGATGTTGGTACTAGCAGAAACTTCACTCAATATAATATATTATTATGTCCCACTTTCAATCACATATTTATATATTTTTCTTTTCACTGTTCATGTCACTGGCAGGATCGCCATGAAGTGACAACGTCTTGATTTAAGCTTTAAATTCAACTGAACTTTATTCATCACATATTTTTAAGTTAAGCCTAATTCTTTGAAGAAGGAGCCAGACGCTTACGCTGCAGATTTAAAATACAGTATATTCTGCCTAGCTGCACATCCTTCTTTACACGAAAAACTTGTGTACTTAACCGAAAAAGGCACTTAAGCGAATTTTTTTTACTACTTCAATGAGGGAGGTATACGAATCCCTATGAAACCACATAATGGAGAAGCACTTACCACGTAGAAATTACTGCAATGGGAAATTTTTACCGAATGGTATCTAATTATCTATATAACTACATAAATTGATAGCTATTTTCGTTTTTCTGCGAGATGAGTAAAATTAATAAAAGCTTGCAAAATAAGGTAATTGTAGGGCCAGTGCAGGTAAACGTAATACTTTCTTTGATAATTGATACTAGTTGCACAATTTATAAGGCAGGTAACGCCAATGTGCAGGTACGTTGAATGCATCTATCCGAGCAGTTTCCTTATAAATGTTAAAAATAATGCCTCTGATGCGCATTTTGGGGTAGGTATCTTAAATGTGCACTTAAGCATAAAGTGAGCAAAGCAAAATATACTGTATAAACGAAAAGCTTTGCGATCGTTCTCACGCTAGAATTTCTGAATGCGCAAAACGTGCAGTTTATCAAAATGTATTAAATAAATATACGCCGGATATGCATGCTACTTTGTGGTTATTGTGTTGCAACTATGTAAGCGTATAACAGTAATCGTGCTATTCCTTTCCCGATTTTTCATGTATCAGGTTTAGTAAAAGGCAAAAGGTTCCACCACATTCCTTCCGGCAAAACCCCAACCAAGTTGTGCAGGTGAAGATAAAGAAGTTTTGAATGCAAAATCTAGTCTATTCATTGGACAGCAGTTGAACCAACATACGCCGGTAATCCAAAATCATCACACGTAAGTCAGCCACTTTCTTGTCACCATCCCATTGGAAACGAGCTAACCAACAACCGTAAATCGAGATTCCTGTTTGGACCAACAAACCAAGGTCAAGCAAATCAACATGAATTATATAAAATCACTGTTTTCTTGAAAAGTTACCAAGATACAATTTTAATTTTGATCGGTGATGATTACTGAAACATCGACTTTTGATATTCTGCAACAATATTGTGAGTGGTTTTCATGTTGGATTAAATATTTTTCTACACTACCGTGAGTGACTTTTGCTAAAATTTAGAAATGAAAACTTATCAAACCAATTTCTGTAGGTGTAGGAAAAACTATTTTATACTTTTTACTCAATTTATAGAAACGTGGTATGTTTAAAAAGTTTTTTTTTTTTAATTTGATTTTTGTTTTGGTTTCTTTGACAAATATATATAAGCAGACTCTTTGCTTACCTGAGAATTAATAGGCAATGACTCCAACACCTTCACTGAATATTCCCTGCGTTCAAACATCGGTGGATTATCGTTAACATCCTGAACCTCCACGAGTATGGTGAGGTTCGCCGATAAGGGCGGTTTACCGCTATCCGTAGCTGTCACAATCAATGCATGCCGCAGTGCTGTTTCATAGTCAAGGTGTCGTGACAATGTTAGGTGGCCGGTGCGTGCATCGATTGCGAAAAAATTATTCTCCTCCATAGCACTACGACTTATGGTAGAAGTTAATCCCATACCCGGTAAGGAGTTGGAAAGCGAGGGAAAACCTGCAGCATATTCAGATGTTCCTGCGGTTGCAATGCGATTGCGTGTTGCTAGCGCCCCTGTCGGAGAACCTGTGAAGGTGTTTAGAGTTGGCCGAGGCGACAGAATTTGTGCTACGGTACTTGCGTTGCTAAAGTATTGTTGTTGCTGTTGTACTGAATAGTGGTAATCGGTGGAGAGCAAATGTAGCATGTAAGTGATCTCACTACTTTTTCCAGAGTCTTTGTCGTGTGCATGCGCCGCATAAAGTGGAGTGTCGAGTTCAACATTTTCTGGCACGGATATGCGTACCAAGTTCGTTTCGAATTCGGGCGCATTGTCATTGACGTCCTCGATGTCGATGGTGACCTGAGGAAGAAAATCAATATGCTATTAACAGGGAATGGATTTTTAGGACCCAAAAACCTATAAAAAGGCTAAATTAAATAACGAAATACGCTAGAAAAGGCAAAATAAAATAGCAAAATAGCCAGGGGAAAAGGCACTAGAATGCGCAAAAAAGGCAAAAGAAGGCACCAAAAAAAGACAAAAATCCCAAAATTTAAAAAAAAAATATTATTTTAGAAATGTTTATTTTCAAAGTAAAAAGAAAAAACTATGAACTAGTTTCATTATATGAAAAACTTGTACTTTGACTATTTTCCCTTTTCGAGTTTTTAAATAACAAAACTTAAATCTCTATAGTTGTAGTAACATTGGCCCAAAAGTTGCATTTTGAAGTCTTCTGGCAGCATTTTCATTCGATTTTTGCGAAGAAAAGCCTTGAATATAGTAAACGTTCGCTCGACGTGAGTTGATAGAAGTGGCGTCCAATTTAAATATGGAACCTTTCAAACTTTCATATTACTAGGAATAAACCTTTTTCCTTGCCTTTTACAATTAAAGGTAAAAAAGGCAAATATCTTAAAAAAGGCAACATCAAATGAGTATACATATATGGAATCAGGGAAAGCTAAATCGTAAATATTCTTAATTGAATAAACTCTATCACTTTAGCAGAAAAAAGGCAATTTCCATAAAATCCGTTCCCTGGTTATTCACAATACTAGGCATCATTTCGTATTTTTTTACAAGCTTTTATTTAACTTGCTCATCCCCTGGAAAATTCCAGTCGATTATAAACTAATTTCCCGACAAGCTACAGACTTTCAATTTAAAATATAAATAAACTCTCTAGATAGTCCAGGTGTCTGGATACAAGGGCGGTCAAAACACAATGAAATTTATGACTAACAGAGCGCAATTTTCTAAATAACGTAAAAGCGCTATAAGAGAGAGGGTAAAATAACACAAACGGCAATAGCACAAATTTGTACTATTTCCTAATTGAATGTGAAATAACACAAATTTGCTTTATTTTATTTCTCGTTGAGCAATTAGACCAACTTTTAAAATTAACAATGGAGTAATAAAGCAAAATAGTGCACATCACCCAGTTATATTTCACAGAATGGACGGATTTGTAAGTCTACAATTTTGAAAGTGCG
>NW_023458580.1:563920-568356 GCF_013731165.1 Rhagoletis pomonella | reverse complement strand
ATTCGAATGGAATACAAACTGTGAAGAAGCATCTCAAAAATAAACTCATGTCACCTGCTGTACTGCAGTATCCAGATTTTACAAAGCAATTCTGTGTTACAACAGATGTAAGCAAATACGTTTGCGGTGCCGTAGTTAGACAGGAGCACAATGGTGTTCAACTGCCTAAAGCATCTGCTTTTAGAGCTTTCACTAAGGGGGCGTTCAGAAAGCATTTGATCATTTTTGATGTGTATACATCTTTGGTTTCGGTAGGGGTAAAATTTGCGAAGCTGTAACGCATAGCCCAGCAGAAAATTTCGAATTGTAATGCAGCAGAAAATTTTCAATTTCATTAGAAGCACCCCGTGTTTACTTGCTATTGCAAATGGTTGCATACATTTAGGCATATGCAGAGTAAGAGGAAATGTGGTTTAAATGATTGTTACTTCCGATAATGCAAACTCCGTGCACGCATACGGCTATGTACCTATACAATGCAAGTGGTTTTGTTCATAGCATGGTTTTAGGCAAAGGTTTAGTATTCTATTGATAAAAAAGGAAGGCGAAAATTTTAATAATACTGAAAACATTTTAACTGGGTCCGTTGATACCTGATGAACATATAAGAACATATGTATATACATATACATGTGTATAGATGATATAATAGCTCTGATCCAATACTTTTCGTGTAAAACCCTGTTAACACGTCAAACAGCAAAATTACTCTATGAAGTGAGAGTAAAAAGTGAGTAACAGCAAAAAGTACGGGAACAAAAAAAGCATCGAGTTAAATCTTGCAACTTCATTTTCTACACAACTCTCCAAAAATCGCTCTCATTACAGGATTTTGGAGTACGCGATCATTTTTCCCGTAACTTCCTGCAAGTTCTTGTAGAAACCTGTAAGTTCATTGAGTCCTGGATCAGAGCTAATACAAGATTGCACAAACAGAAGACGAGAGTAATAGAAAAAGCCTAAGAAACGAACTTAGTTTCCCATTTTGCAAACAAAATACATATGTATTCATGACTTTAACGTAAACCTAGCGACAGATAAAGCAGAACAACAGATTAAATTTCTAAAAGAATAACTAAATTTAGGAATATATAAAAATAGAAATGTTCAAACTACAAGCTCAAAAACAGTAATTAATGCCGTGTTTTCAAGATATTTTAACGCCCTTGAGTTACAAGTGTAATATTTCATCAATCATACCGATAATTTTATGTATTAAAAGATTAAAAATGAAAATAATTAAAAAAATAAATCAGCAAAATGTATAAAATTAAGTGAAGTTAATATTTAATTTCTAAACCAACCTACATGTGTATGTATGTAACAGAATTATAATTATAAAATAATCTCAGATTAAACCGATAAATTTTTGGTGTCCAACAAAGTTTTATCGATTATACTTGCGAAGAAGAGGAGGAATGTCAAATGTAAAAGTAAACAAAAATTGACGCTAGCAGGGAAAAGAGGTTTGTAAAGTTATTTTTAATAAAATATTTAGTTAAAATATATTTAAATATCATAATATGTGTAGCAGAAAAAAGTGACCACGGTGGCACAGAGAAAAAGCTTAACTTTGCCTCGAGTTGTGAGAATAACAAGCACAACCATTTTAACAACTAACGAGCTTTTATTGAGTTCATATTTATATATAAACGTACTTTTATGCTTTGTCTACGCATATGTTTACACATTTATTTATTTATTTATTTATTTATTTAGTCTACAGAAAAATGTTTTCTTACAGACAGTTGAGATAAAAAGATTTAGAATATTTAAGTATGTGTGATACATTACAGAGTGAAATAATTATAAATATTAACTTGTAAAGATAACAATGATATTCAATAGCAATTTGGGTAGCTGGCGAGGCCTTGTCTCCAGTCTACTTTTGTGTGCGGCGGGCGGAAAGACCTAGTTTCCGCTCCGCCCTGTATACAGGCCGTTGATCATGGTCGGAAAGGCCGAGCTTCCGATCCATGTTCCCGTAGTCGTTACTTTGTAAGTGAGGCAGGCGGAAAGTCCTAGTTTCCGCTCCACGCTATAGACGAACTGTTGGGCGAGGTCGGAAAGGCCGAATTTCCGATCCCTGCTCCTATTGTCCTACGCGGTCGCGGAAATATACGAAGCCGTTACAATTGTACTAAGCAGTCATAGATATTGTGTAATTTTTCGTTCACGGTTGCAGATATTAGTTTATTTAGTTAACTTGTTGAGCAATGTTTTCTTTATTACAAAAAGCGATTCAGATATGTCGATGCAATCATAATGCTTGTTAAAATCTTGGCATAAACACATCAAATATCATGAGTACCCATATATGTAATACTCCTATATTGGCAGTAAGAGCTAGTACCGTCCGAAAACACTACAGTACAGATATATCAATAAACACGTACGAAAGAAAAGGAACACTACGTTTATAAATAAACATGTACACGACACATTTACAAAAAAGGCACTCAAGTACACAATAATTGACAAAAACAGTACTAGACCGTCTCGCTTTGATTTCGGAATGCTTACACATTGAGATGTTAGCTTACTACCAATATAGAAGTATTACATATATGTGAGTACCTAGTACTCACGCCTTTTTTGACATTTTGCGCGAAATGTTTTCCATCATACGCGTCAGGTTTTGGGACAATTAGCTAATGTCTGCAGAAGAGGGTATGGAGGAGGTAAAAAGCGGTGATGTAAAATTTGAAGTAGGGAGCTCCGCATTTGTCCACAGCAATCGGTATTAGTGCATTTAACTATTTGAAGCATATACTGACTTTCTCGAACGTGTGTGCTGTACCACTTAGTACATGGCAATACCGGAACAAAATTTTCAGCTCTAGCATCTGCTTCAATGTACTCTGCAAAAACTTCGTAGCTGTCGATGACCATACCACTCCATATTTCAGCTAACACCTCACCAGCTTTACGAAAATTTATCTTCTCTAATATTGGATCAACAGTTTTCCCATTTCCATCTAGATGGTTGCCGAAAGAATCGTGAGGTAGTATTACCCCCGCCAATTCCCGACTTAATGGAGCCATTCTGCGTTCAACCCTATTAAAGGCGCTTCTACCAGGTGCGTTTGTGAATATAAAAATAGCATCGAGGTCATGTTTTTGAAAATGATGAATTGCATGGCAACCACCTTGGCGTATCTAGGATTTTCATCTGGGCCTCCGTCAGAAGACACAAAAATAACCGGCTTAAAATGTCCACAATTATCTTTTATGACATTTCGGAATTGAGTTAATGTGATAAGTTTTTCGAAATCAAATGCATGTGTGGATGCGGTCGATGACAAGCGCTTTCCACTTCTGATGGCAATATAAGATGGTCCAGAGTAGGTTACTGCTTCCGGACGTCCAATGCGCCATTTTGTATTACACATGTAGCATCAACGCTAGGTATCAACTTGTGTCTGGCGGCTATCATCCAATCGTGATCAGGAAGCGAAACTCGGTACTCCAAATGCATTAAGACAGGTGCCTTCTTGTTAGCAGCTGCTAAACCTATTGGTACACGAGCTTTATCATCTTGCGATAGAAAGCATGCTTGCAGCGGGCCTAGAATACTTGTCAGCGTTTCCAACAATCTAATTGTAGCGACACAGAAGTGCTGGTCCAAATGGCTTTTGTGATGATCATCCTCTGGCCGACTCAAGTTAACAGGCAAATATGTCGCGCTTCTAGATATTTGGTAACCGAGATGTCACAATTTTTCATAAAGGCCGCTTAAGGTTTGACAATAGAATTTCACTTCGCCGACGTTCGTTGGCAGAAGCACCAAACAAGGCTATGTCGACAATTGTTTTGAGTAACTCAGGCTGCTTACATTCAATACGAGGACGGCCTGGAGTACTATGTGTTACATTGACTGCGTCAACATTATATGCACTTATTCTACTAGTTTCGATTTAAGAGTCAACCTATGCTTTTTGGAGTGAATAGCGTGAAGATTTTTTCTTCGGAGATTTTTTTACAAGACTCAATACGTTTTTTGATCTTAGAAATTTCGTTTGAGTTTCCACGGAGCAATGCCACATTGTATTCAGCTTTCAGTAAAGAAATTTGATTCCGCAGAACATCCTGCGCTGGGGTATTACGACAAATAGACGTAGTAAACTCTTCAGAGTCCTTGCTATTGTGAACTACGTCTGCTGTTTCACTCTGGCTGCAGTCGGGGTCAACTGCAGGGGTAGAACTATCGTTCAGTTGAGGCGTTTCTTTATCATTGTTCTGAAATGCATAATACAATAATGCATTATGATTACAAACTTTTAATAAACTAAAATCTGTCATCACCTTTTCATTGGGTGTTAGAAGTACTGGGCAATATTGGCGATCTTAACTTTTGTCGTTGCCTGCTGCAGCTCTTTAATTTTATTTAAAACTAGCCAATGCCCGCTTACTTCGCGGCGCCTAATAAGAGCTTT
>NW_023458580.1:548367-563820 GCF_013731165.1 Rhagoletis pomonella | reverse complement strand
ATAGCTGTCCTCAAATCTTTATGCAATAAATATCTTACGCCAACAGAAACGATGGATGAAAATACTACCAAGTCATCAAAAAGTCAAAAAGAAAAATTAATTGAAAAATTTTTTTTGCAAGATGATATTAGCGTTCAAGCTCCTGGGAGAAAGGATACAATGCTAATCAATGGGAAATTAGTCTCAAAACGTTTTATGCTTATGACCTTAACAGAAGCATATCAACTTTTCAAAGCCGAATATACCGAGGAAAAAGTCTGCTAAACTATTTTTTTTCGTTCTAAGCCAACTTACATTCAGTTAATCAATAATTTACGACACAATATGTGTATCTGTAAGTACCATGCAAATTTTATTTTTTTATTAGAAGGCTGTGCAAAGATTATACCGCAGATTCCTGCCAAAGCTGATTTATTTCTTACATCAGTTTGCTGCGACGTTATGAATGAAAAGTGCATGACTAATACTTGTGACAGCTGTGTACGCGATATTAAAGACGAACTAGTTCCAATACAGTTTATTAATGAATTTAATATGCAAATCAAATGGAAACAGTGGAGAAAAGTAGAGGATCGCATAACTTTAAACTACACCATTGGTCCATTAAGGGACTTAATTCATGATGTAGAGATTCAGCTACCAGCTTTTAAAATTCATTGTTTTGTTAAACGTCACCAACAAAACTACTTTGAAACTAAAAAGAAAAATTTAGCAGCTAATGAAATTGTTATTCAAGTTGATTTTGCTGAAAATTATCGCTTGACATGCCAAAACGAAATTCAAGATGCCCACTTTAGTTATAGCCAAGTAACAGTGTTTACGTGCGTAGCTTGGGTTCTTGGTGAAACCAAGTCCTATGCTGTTATCAGTGATAGATTGACTCACAGTAAATTCGACGTTTACTGCTTTATTTCCAATATTATCAATATCTTACAAAACCAGTACAAAGGAGTTACCAGCATTTATATTTTCTCTGATGGAAGCAGTTCCCAATTCAAAAATAAATTTATTCTTTCTAGTATTCCAAGACTTGCAGCTGAATTTCATTGCGGAATCTTAGAGTGGAATTTTTTCGCCACTTCACATGGCAAAGGTGCTGTAGACGGAGTAGGTGCCGTAGTTAAACGAAAAGTCTGGCAAATCGTTAAAGCAAGAAATATCATTCTCGGTGATGCCTTATGCTTCTATGAATGTGCTAAGAACAATATTGATGGAGTTAACATTTTGTATATCTCTGGAAGACAAATTGATAGTTTTTCTAATCAACTGCCAGAGTTATGTCAAAATGTTCCAAATATCAAAGGAGTTAAAAGTATGCATTGGTTTTCATATTTCGACAGTAAATTTATTGAAGTTGCTCGGACCGCCTATTCATCAAAGAAAATAATTAAAATAGACCATACTAAAAACTAACAACTTTCTTCTTAATTTTTTAAGTCATTTTTTACTATGTATAATGTTACTTGAGTTTTTATTTTCAATAAAATTGAAATGTTATAATGAACAAAAATTCTATTTTCTAGCTCATGGAAAATTTTGTCGCGTCCGTTATGTCGCGTCCGTATTTCTTCTATACTCAATTAAAAAAAACTAAGAGAAAATTGTCATATTTCATAAACCTACGTTTAACAGTCATCTGTTCGCATTTATTAATATATATATTGTATGTATATAAAAATCCTTAATTTGCTGAATTTTGTATATTTCTGAAGGCGCCTCAAAACCACTTCTATTTTTGTCGCGTCCGTATCACTATTATAATTGCTTATAACTACGTACTTATTTGTAAATGATCCTTCCCGTATATCTTAAAATCTAGCATTCCGTCAGCCCTTTAAAACAATATCAATATATATAAACTTTTACTTTGTCTTCATTGTTTTGGACGCACTTAAAAGCGTACGAATGTCGCGTCCGTTACCGTGAAAATGCCCATATGCAAAATATTTAATAGAAAGGAAAATGTGGTTATTATTGAGATTAAAGCAAAGTACGTGATAATACGAAACACCCCTCCCCGTACGCGATCGATAGTAATCATTTGCCTAATCACCCCCCTAAAGTGGTCACGTGATTTATGGACGCCTCCTAAAGGTGACAGCAATAAATCAACAACTGTGCAAGAACTGGCAGCAGACCACTGGGCGTTTGTACATTTTCGACCGTATTTATATGGAACAAAATTTTTTGTAAAATCCGACCACAGACCATATTTGTTTGCGATGAAAAATCATCAAAATTAACACGTATGAGGCTAGACCTCGAAGAATACGATTCTACAATAGAATACCTTAGGGGCAAAGAAAACCATATAGCTGATGCATTATCAAGAATAAAATGTGATGACACAATCACAAGTAAAGAAATAAAAATTCAAGATTTAAAATTGCCCAATGAGCAAAATTCTAATTGCCAGGACTAGATCTAAAACGAAAAAACGGAATCCTATAAAAAACTCGCATATCTCTGAAAATATGATTAATAAAGATAAACCCAAAGTATATGACGAAATAAAATTTAATAACGTCAAAAAGTGTGTCACACTAAAGCTCTCTCTAAATGAGTGCTCACTAAAGAACGGAAAAGAGACTTTAGTACACTTTAAGGTTAATGATTTATTTGTTAATGAGAAATCTGACTTAGGACAATTTTTCTCAAGGCTGGAAACTGCAGCCGGCAAATGGAAAGTTACAAGTTTGAATATGTCACCAAACGAAGAAATATAAGAAACCATACTCACTAGTGAATTTAAAGAAAGCGGCAACAAATATCTAAAGAAAATTAATATAGCGCTATTACCCAAGGTGACAACAATAAATAATCAAAATAGAGATATGGTGACTGAAATTTTAAAAAAGTTCCACGACAATCCAATCACTGGTGGCCAGAGTGGTGTCGCGAGAACTACTGCAAAAATAAAACGTTATTACTATTGGCGATACATGACTAAAGACATAAAAACATATATAAAGTCATGTGAGAATTGCCAAAAAGCAAAAATAACAAGACACATCAAACCACCCGCAGTAACAACACCAACACCAACTGCTGCGTTTGGAATAGTGTTTGTTGACACGGTTGGACCTCTGCCTAAATCGCAGAGTGGTAACGAATACGCTGTTTCAATTATTTGCGAAGTAACCAAATACTTGATAACAGTTCCAGTTCCGAAAAAGGACGCAAAGACAATAGGAAACGCAATTATAGATTCCTTGATCTTAGTCTATGGCCCTATGAGGACACTCATAACGGACATGGGCACAGGATACAGGAATGAAATTTTAAATGAGATTTGCGAGCTATTAAAAATACGAAAAATTACATCCACCGCTTATCATCATCAATCACTAGGTACAGTAGAGCGTAGCCACCGCACTTTAAATGAGTATTTACGCTCATATATTTCAGTGGAAAAATACGATGGGGACGAATGGTTGCGATATTTTACATATTGCTACAATATCACACCAACAGTAACACACAACTATTGCCCTTTCGAACTAATTTTCGGCAGAACTGCGGAAGAAATGAACTTTGTTGATAAAACAGAACCGATATATAATATAGATAACTACGCGAAAGAACTAAAATTTAAATTGCAGATAGCGTGGGAAAGAACAAGACTTTTGATACAGCAACAAAAAGAAAAAGCAAAGAAATTAGTAGATAGGAATTCAATATATTATAAAATAAATATAGGAGATGAGGTAATTATTACAAAAGAAACAGTATATAAGTTAGAAAATAAATATATAGGACCATAAAGTATCATAGAAATAGACAAGAGGAATAACTATACAATAGAAGACAAAAATAAGAAAAGCCTTAGAGTACATAAAAGTAGATTAAAACTATCTAGCGCATAATTTTTCACCAAATGAATGAATATCACTTTTTGAAAATACAACTTGTCCTTTTCTCTAAAACATTTTTTATTATATAATCAGAATTTTAACTATTTTGTGTAAATAGAGATTTCAAAAACATATAATTCAAATAAATTCAAAAAATAAAAATAAAATAAAGGTAATATTAAAATTTTAAAATCTTTATCATTTAGAATCATTTTATATATTGTATGTATCTAAGCGTGATCACAACTGCAGTGTGATCCCGCTTCCAAACGGGGAAGGTGTTATACGCTTACATAGTTGCAAAACAATAACAACAAAGTAGCATGCCCATCCGGCGTATATTTATTTAATACATTTTGATAAACTGCACGTTCTGCACATTCAGCAATTCTAGCGTGAGAACGATCGCATTTAAGTTGCATTTAAAGCTTAAATCAGGAACTTTGTCACTTTATTACCATATATGTTCCCACCTCGAACACACTGTACACTTAGGGCTTTTTACCGTCAGCCTTTTTCCTTATATTTTCTTGGGCTCAGTCGATTTTCCTTTCTCAGATTATGGGTGAATATCGACTACTTGAATGTCGCCAGCTTTTAATGAAATTTAATACTTGGTTATGATTCTCTCTGTTCTTGCGAGGGCTGATAGGTGTGGTTCGAAAATACTTTCCTGGCCTCGTGGTATGTGACCACCGATTCTTATACCGTGTGTAAGTGTGAGCGTTTTCATAGTGGCAATGTCAATTCGTGTCTATACCGATATGATGGTTCGTGTCTTGGATACGCATTGGTCACATGCATTCATCTGGCAATCCCCCCATTTCCAAGTTTAGCTTTGACAGTTGTGTTTTGTTTACAATTCTCATGATTTTTCTTATGTCTATTATTTGGCCATTAAAAAATCCCCCTCCCACCTTCAGGGACGTGAAAGAAAAATGTGGAGCGTTTAGTAGGGTTATGAGAATGGTGGTTCGAATGCGATTCACGGGGTGTGGTTTCATGGACGTTAGACCCCTTATATCGAAATCATTTTACATGATTTACATCAACCCCAACCTGACTCATTCTGTCCTTACTATACGCATTAAATAAGCTAATGTAGATGAAAGGATATTGACCAATGATTTGGTTATGGAGCTTTTCTTGTTTTGCTTTGATCGATTTACTAGCAATGTACCGAGAATATAATAAGACAAAACTGTGGACATAATAAAACTAAACTTAATTGTTTTATTCATTAGTTAATTTCACTAACAAACTTAATTAACATTTTAATATTTCAACTTTTTTTTTTGTTTTTTTTTTCCTTTTTTTGTTCTTATGGGCTTGTTGGCACCGATCGCCGAGTCCGACCGACGAATTCTGCCTCCGATATCGACGACAGATCGGGTTGGCGCAAAGCATCGCCATGTCGGGATGTGTTCGGTGGATGTATGGAGTATACGACTGCGCCGTAGCAGATCGATGGTGCGGATGATTCGCACCGGGCGTTAGATGGTTCGACCTATCTCAGCACCCAGTTCGCAGACGCCCTATCTCAGAAAACTATTCAGGAACGCCCTACTCCCCCCTACTTCAGATATTTATTGAAAAGCACCCTATCTCAGAATTTGGTTGAATACCAGCTTATTAGAGTAATGAATTTTAGAAGTGGTAGAGAAATGAATTTTAATAACAGTACATTGTCAAATCATTTAAGAGCAGCACATAAAATTATTATCCGAAAACAAATTCCTCGAATTTAGAAAGAATACGACCTTCTCCTGCATATTAGTACATATTGTTAATCCTTTGTCTCCACAATCTTCAGTTAATAATGAGGTAAGATATAGCTGTTTATTTTAATAATTGCATGCAAAAAAATGTTTCTCCATCAGTTTATGTACGTTTCTTTGGTTCAAATTTGACCAATCAGTAAAAATTTTAAACACCGATCAAAATGTTGCTGATGGAATTCCAGTTGAGATGCGAAATTAGTCGCGCGGATAATCCCAATCCAGTAGCTGTCTGGACTACTTTAACGGGAGAATATACCCATGTTTATAAAGTGGCACTTAAGTTTGTACCTCCGTTCCATCGGAAAGGCTTTTGTGCCATACAGAGCTTATAGCAACGAAGTTTCGAAATCGAATTTCCGGAGGCACTTAGACCAACTCGCATTTATACGTAGTTTGGACGCAAAAAACTGTTCGACATCTCAAATCGGTATGGAGTAAAAACCAAATGAAAGTTATAGCCAAAAATTAATTTTTTTATCGAGAAATGTTCACCAACAATTCAAGTTGACAACTTCCAGGGGCACATTTATCTGCTCCAATCATGGTTTTGTGGTCGTCAGAAGGCATATTTCCATTGCAATCTTAAATAACCTAACGAAAGCATTATGTCCGTGAAGAAGTTCTTGCGATTCTCCAACGATCAGGCGTTTCATACCACGGTTAATCCCACAACTGTGGCCTTCTTGTATTTCGTTCAATTATTAGATATTATAATTAATAAAACAAATAACTACAGAAATAAACACCCGCCAAAATAGAAAATAATGTATAGAAACAACAAACACCACAAATCAATACTTCAGCGTTACCTACATTCCAAGGTTGTCCGAAAACTTTAATCAAAACATTGCTAAACAACAAAACATAACGCTAGCATACAAATCCAGTTGCCCTTTATCCACAGTCTTTACAAAAACAAAAATCCCTATAGAAACCAAGCAGCGAAACAATGTGATTTATGAAATAAAGTGCAATGGTAAGGAAACTGAAAACTGCGACAAAGTATACATTGGAACAACAAAGCGAGCCAGGTCCCTGAAGTAATCACTACAACATTCACCGACTGGTTTCGCACACATTCCATAATTTACTGCTTATCTAGTGCCAATTTATGCCGATAAAAAAATTTAGTGCTCTGTACATTTTGGTAAAAACATGTGGTAGCCATCTCTTCAGCTGAAGTAAGCACTACACTATCAATATCTCTGGAACCAAAAAACGCATATACTTCTACCTTACGACATAATTTAGTGCTTATCGAGTGCTAATTTATGCCACAAAAAAAAATTTTTATACCCGAGCGCACTTGTGCACAAGGGTATTATAACTTTGTTCACATAACGGTTGTTTGTAACAGGCAAAACGAATCGAGATAGATATAGACAAATGTATACATAAATGATCAGAATGAAAAGAGAAATCGATTAAGCGGTGACTGTCTGTCCGTCCGTCCGTCCGTCCGTCCGTCTGTGCAAACGATAACTCGAGTAAAAATTTAGATATCTTAACGAAACTTGGTACGCGGACTTCTTTTGGGCATCGGACGGACGGTATTGGAAATGGGCGAAATCGGACAATAACCACGCCTACCTCCCATATGACGGTAATTTTCAGAAATACGAAAAGTGCGATATTTTAGTAACTACTGAAGATAATTCACTCAAAATTGATATTTACAATGAGTTTTAGACGTAAAATAAAAATATTAAAAAATTTTGGCAAATGGGCGTAGCCACGCCTACTTATGGTTACATGTGTATAACTTGGTAACCGCTGCACCAATTTCTTCCAAACTTGGCACAGTTGTTAGTCCTGCTACAGCATACCAAATGGCCGAAAGTTTTTAAAATCGGACGCCCACATCCCATATAACGGTAATTTAGAAAAATACGAAATCCTCGATAAATCAGTAAATATTAAAGCTAATTTATTCAAAATTGATGGTTGCAACAATTTTTTACCAAGAAGTACGCTTATGATACAATTTTGGAAAATGGGCGTGGCACCGCCCACTTATGATCACATATATGTATCTCGCTAACCGTTCTAGAAATTTGAACCAAACTCGGTATGCTTATTGTGCTTGCCACATAAAAGCAAAGCGTTGAAAATTATTGAAATCGGACTAAAATTACGACCGCTTTTCATATAACGGTATATTTCAGAAATGCTTGAAACTGCAATATTTCGAAATTTAAGGACGCTAATTCACTTAAAATTAATACACCCCGGCTTATAATGTAGCGGTAGCTTTCGGAAAGGTTGAAAACATATATTTAATAATTGCGCCGGGTATTTAATGTTCGGCTCCGCCCGAACTTAGACTTTCTTACTTGTTTCTCTTCAAATTGTTATGTCGCTGACTGTTGGGGTAAGGTTGGTTGGTCATAGTATTAATAACACAATGTTCGAAGGGTCCAATTTCAAAAAATCCACTTTCACTAATTCCGGTAAGTAACATAAAATAATGTCAGAAGCAAGTAATTATGTACCTTTGTACTATTTAGCATGTCATTTGACGGTAACAAGAGCAAATTCAATTTAAATTTATTAAATACATTCTAGCGTGTCTCAGTCCTTTACCCACAAAAGCGGCTATAACTTTTTTCTTCTATTCAAAACAGTAAGTGTGGCACCTTTCTGAAATCTTTATTAAATGAGCAATTTTTTATGTAATGTAAAGTTATAGCTCAGTACATTTTTTTTCACCCGAGATAGTCAAAGTTGGGGATGAAAATATCAAACAGTTAAAAATCCAGAAATAGTCCTAATTTTATGATGGTTCCTTAATATATTTTAACTACATTGCATTTGAGTATGGAGAGGCAACACTCTGGAAGTATTTTACATAAAAAATTTACTAAGTATTGCCCGGTTTGTAGTTGCAGTTAAAGAAAACACATGAAAAGGCACGATTTTTTTTAAATTCGAAAAAATGTAAATATTTCAAAAACGGTGACACTTTTACCTGAAAGCATCTTATTCTTTCGATTTGGCTTTTTATTTAGAATTTTTAGAAAGCTTTTAGGTATGCAGTTTTATAGCCCACTAGAATTTAGTAGCTCAAAGTTCAAATTTCAAGCGCTAAGAAATCGCGTTGATTTTTAATGATTGGCAATTTCTTTTATATGGAAGAAAATGCCTAGCACCGTCAGCAAAAAAAGATAAACATTAAATAAACAAAAAATGTAAATAGCCAAATTGGTCAAAATGCCACTTAACTTAATCAGCTGACCATAAGTACATATAACATATTTATAAATTTATTTATTTGAATCTACCACATTGATTTGGAATGTAGCACAATTTTTTATGCTTATTTACCACTAAGAAAACTTTTCGTCCGAACACTCTCAACAGCAACTGATTTGATTTGCTTTGCCGAAATAGCAGCGTAGCCAGTGATCGGACTTCTACCACATTGTGGTAGATCTGCCACTTTTTTGAGCATCTACCACATCTACCACACAAGGTCTGAAATCTACCACATATTCGCGTTTTGAGTAGTTTTATTTTTGATCGAGATAATTTTCTTAATTTTAAGAGCAAAAATTGTCCAACACTAAACACTAACAACAGGCAGAATGGGAGAATAAAATAAACCATAAAATAGTAAATTTTCTCAATATTAAATTTTTCGACAGGAAACGTGGTTTTATTGTGTTAAATTGCAAAATATATGATTTATAAAAAAGAATCAACAGCGAAAATGTTAACAAACGGCGATTTTTGTGAAAGTAGCAAATTTCAGTGCATCTAAAGTTTCTAAAGTGTGGTTTACTTTTACTTGAGAATTGTCAAAATCGGCAAATCCCAAGTAGCGGTTTCTGGAACGTGCCACATTTGTTCGCTACATCGTGATGTGATAAAAAGAAAAGCTGGCAGCACTCCGTAAGGTTGCAGAAATCTTTCAAAATATGTTCGAAAAATATCTTGATATGGAAGAAACTGCTTTACACTGTCAAGAAAAAAATTTGCCAAAACTCAACGCAATTTTTAGCAACTTCAATCTTACACTTTATTATACTAAGATTATTTTTTTTAGATTCTAATAAAAATGTTTGCAATTTAGGTGAAACCTTAAAGAATTTTTTAAATTTTTGTACGAAGTTTGATCCAAAACCTGAGATCTGCCAAATTTTTTTGAAATCTACCACATTTTTTTCCAGATTCTACCACACAAATTTTTTTCGAAGTCCGATCACTGAGCGAAGCATCAGTCAATCGTCAATTATCGTAAGACGCACGAAGACGATGATAGTATACATGTGTCGACGTCGCAGCAAGCAGCAGTTTGAGGCTCAATTACATGTGTTTGGAAAATCAAAAAGTGCCCGCCTCTGCTCTAGAGTCTAATTATAGGTGCGTTCGTTTAAAATCTCCAGTTAAAACCAACCAACTGCCAAATTCCGGCGAAAATTCATCTGTTCTCTCACAAGAGAAAAATATCCCAAATAGTACGCGAACAGAAATTTTGCAGAAACTTGCAAGTTAGACGAACAGCTGATATAATTTTGGTTTACATTCAAAAGTGTAAAATTTAAAACGTACGAAAAGTCATCACAAAGTGTTATACTGACACAGTTTATTGATTAAAAAAATAACTACTTATTTCTTACAAGCTTAATTAGTCGCATTTTGTAATTTTTACCTTCCAAACCATCAAATTCAATTTTGTGATTTGCGTAAATGCCAACCAGCTGTTTTTGATCAGCTGTTTTCCTGTTGGAAAATTGCTGTTGGCAAAAATTTTTCCAGCAGAAACCAGCAGCTTCCCCTCAAAATGAAATGTCACTTTGCTCTCTCAATTTCCCCTACTTTGCAAGTTTTTTGCGTACGCGAACGCAAAAACTTGTAAGTTTTGGTTAAAGGCCTGTATGCAGCTCTCAAGAAAAGCAAAAAGCTCTCAAGAAAAGCAAATATAAAATGACGTACAAGAAATGGCTAAGAAATTTTCTTGAGTCAAATTTCCTTAAGGCAGTACGCAGTTCTTAAGAAATTTACTACGCTTTCTACTACAGTTTTCTAAAGTTTTTTGTGAAAAAAGAGCACAAGGTAACCCAGGTTTGCAACAGAAATATATGCCCGTTCCATTATTTCTTGAGGAAAGAGTGAGGCAACAGGCTGTGAGGTATCAAAAATGTCAAAATTCCTTGGACACACACGCGAAATAATGGCAATTTTTTCTTGACCGTTTTCTTGGGAGCTGCATACAGGGCTTAAACATGAACAATTAACAGCTATGCGAATGCAACTTATATGATTTTTGATATGATACCTACCGACGAGTTTGATGTCTAGACTAAGTTTTATAGAAACTTTGTTTTAATGAAAGTTGTAAGTTTACAAAAACGTACTTTATAAATTAAGGTTTATTAATTAATATCGATGCATAACTAAATTTTTTGCTATATAAACAATTTTCGAACATAGGTACTTTGTATGGAAAAAATGCGTAGGTAGCACCGTCAACAAAAAAAAATGGCCAAAAATCAGCGGTACATCTAGCTACATCAAATTCCCAGCTTATTATACTAAAATTTTTTGGACTGCAGAGCTGCGTACCAAATTTTAATCTAAAGATGCCGATTAAAAAGTTTGAAAACTTTGTGAAATTTTGCAGAATTTTCATAATTTTTTCACAACGTCTGAAATTAGGATTTATGTGCATACTTGATGGGGTTTGTTAAGTAATCAGCTATACTTTCATAAAAAAATATTAAACTAAAAAAATTAAAAAAAATATGCAAAACTTGCAAAAATTTCGCGTCCCAGTTTATGTATACATATTTGGTTCGCTGTAGGTATTAACTTCAATGGAAGGGGTGGCAGTGGGATAAGGTGTTTCTACTAAATATCATCTGAAACTCATAAAAGTTATAAACGTACCGAAAAAAGATCTTCTTCTTCTTATTTGGCGCTGTAACCGCCTAAGCGGTTTTGGCTGAGTTCAACAAAGCACGCCAGTCGTTTCTTTTCTGTGCCAACTGACTACAATTGGAAATGCCAAGTGAAGCCAAATCCTCCTCCACCTGGTCTTTCCATCGCAGTGGGGGCCTCCCTGTTTCTCTGCTACCACCAGCGGGTTTCGAGTTGAATACTTTCACAGCTGGAGCTAGGGAATGGTCGGTGTCCTTTCGAACGACATGGCCAAGCCAGCGGAGCCGCTGTATCTAAATTCGCTGCACTATGACCATGTCATTGTAAAGCTCATACAGCTCATCGTTCCATCGTCTGCGGTACCTGCCGTCGCCAACACGTAAAGGCCCGTAAATCATCCGCAAAATCTTTATTTCGAATACTCCAAGAGCCGCCTCATCGGATGTTGTCATTGTCCATGCTTCTGCACCATATACCAGCACGGACATAATGCGTGACTTATAGAGTGTGGTTTTCGTACGTCGAGAGAGGACTTTATTCCTGAATTGCCTACCCAGTCCAAAGTATCACTTGTTGCCAAGAGTGATTCAGCGTTGGATTTCCATGCTGACGTTATTATCGGTGTCAATGCTGGTTCCCAAGCAAACGAAATTCTCTACCAAGTGCCAAGGCATGAATGTGATGCTGTTTGTTTGCTGAGAGGAAAAGGTGGCACAGATTTCGCGGTTTTTGTTACCGATGATGTCACTGTCATTGGCATAAACCAGCAATTACACGCTCTCGTAGTCAATTGTTCCTGAGCGGTCCAGTTCTGCAGCTCTTTTTATCTTTTCCAACATCAGATTAAAGAAATCACATGAAAAAGAAGTCGCCCCATCTGAAACCCCTTTTGGTGGCGAACGGCTCGAAGAGGACTTTTCCAATTCTAGCGGAGCTGGTGCTATTGCTCAACGTCATTTTTTACAGCCGTATCAGATTGGCAGGGATGCCAAGTTCAGACATAGCGTAGTATAGGCAACTCCTTTTAGTGCTGTCGAAAGCGGCCTTAAATTCGACAAAAAGGTGGTGAGTGTCGATCCTTTTCTCGCGGGTCTTTTCTAAGAATTGGCGTATTGTGAATACTGGTCTATGCTGGGTTTTTCAGGCCTAAAGCTACACTGATAAGGCCCAGTCAGTTCATTGACGGTGGGCTTCAGTCTGTCACACAATACACTCGATTAGACCTTATAACCTATGCTTAGAAGGCTTATCCCGCGGTAGTTGGCGCGAATGGCGGGGTCGCCTTTCTTGTGGATTGGGCAGAGCACACTTAAATTCCAGTCGTCAGGCATGCGTTCATTTGACCATAATCTGAATAAGAGTTAATGTATGCACCATATCAACTCCTCGCTATCGTACTTGAATAGCTCAGCAGGCAGGCTGTCAGCTCCAGCAGCTTTGTTGTTTTTCAGCCGCGTTACTGCTATTCGTACCTCATCATAATCAGGCGGAGGAACATTGATTCCGTCATCATCGACTGGGGGCTCGGGTTCTTCTTCTGCACAACTTTCCGTACTGCTACCATTCGGTAGCGTGGAAAAGTGTTCCCTCCATAATTTAAGTACGTTCTGAACATCGGTAACTAGGTCGCCATTGCTGTTCTTACAGGAGTATGCCCTGGTCTTGAAACGTTCCGTAAGTCGCCTAACTCTCTGGTAAAATTTTCGGACATTCTTCCTGTCGGCCAGCATTTCAAGCTCTTCGCACTCACGTTTTTCGGCCTCTCTGTTCTTATTGCGGCAAATACGTCTCGCTTCCCTCTTCAGATCCCTATAGCGGTCACACATAGCGCGTGCTGCGCCCGCTCGTAGCGTGGCCCTGTAGGCGGCATTTTTTTTTTCTCTGCAGCATCCTGACACTCCTCATCGTACCAGTTGTTCTTTCAGGCTCGTTGAAATCCGACTACTTCTTCGGCGGCGGTACTTAATGAGCTGGAAATGTGCTTCCACTGCTCGCATATGCCGGTTTTTCGAAGAGTGCTCTCTGAGAGCAGGTGTGAGAGTCGAGTAGCGAATGCATTGGCTGTTTGTTGTGGTTTTCGGCGTTAAGCTTTCCTTGCATATTTGGGAGCACATTTTTTTCCGCACAGAGGCGGGAGCGTTTCTTGGCTGCAACAAGGAAGTGGTCCGAGTCGATGTTTGGCCCTCGGAGTGTACGTACGCCCAAAACACTGGAAGCATGCCTTCCGTCTATCACAACATAATCAGTTTCGTTTCTCGTTTTTCGATCCGGGGACAGCCACGTAGCTTGATGGATCTTTTTATACTTGAACCTAGTACTGCATACTACCATGTTTCGGGCCCCGGCGAAATCGATCAGCCTCAGTCCGTTGTCGGACGTTTCGTCGTGGAGGCTGAATTTTCCGACGGTGGTTCCAAAGATCCCTTCCTTGCCCACCCTGGCATTGAAGTCTCCAAGCACGATTTTGATATCGCCGCGGGGGCAGCGCTCGGACGTGCGCTCCAAGCGCTCATTGAAGAGATCCTTGGATACCTCATCCTTCTCTTCCGTCGGGGCATGGGCGCAGATGAGCGAGATGTTGAAGAATCTCGCTTTGATGCGGATTATGGCTAGACGCTCGTCCACTGGAGTCACTCTCCCACCACAAATCCAACTCCGAGTTTGCGCTCCTTTACATGGCAGCTGTAGTATACGTCGCATGGCCCCAGACATTGCTTCCCTTGCCCAGTGATCGGACTTAAAAAAATTTGTGTGGTAGAATTGGCAAAAAAATGTGGTAGATTTCAAAAAAATGTGGTAGATCTCAGGTTTTGGATCAAATTTGGTACAAAAATTTAAAAAGTTTTCAAGTTTTCACCTAAATTGTAAACATTTTAATCTATATACATATATATAAATGAAATGTCTTTCGTATGACGGCGATGCCTAACCAAACGGTTGAACCGATTTTAATTCTGTAAAAAGCACGTTTTTGGACCTTCTGTGTGGAAGGTCCTTTGATTTAAAAAAGTTTTAAATTTTTTGTTGTGGTTGCCGAAAAATGAAGAAAGCTGAGACGTTACGATTTCACAATTTCATAGAGTTTTCCGTATATTGAATGTCACTAAACTACTAAATGGCTGGACCGATTTCGTTCATATTTGGAACATATTTCAGCACCTTGAAGGGAAATATTTCGACTAAAAATTTAATCGCTGGGTGGCGCTGGTGTCGGGATATTCATAAAAATTGCATTTACTTGCTGATTTGGCTCATATTTTGAAAACAATTTAGCCAATTTAAAAGAAATATTTGGACTTGAAACTTACACGATAGGTGGCCCTGTGCCGAGACAAAAATTATTTTACACTAAGAGAAGGATATATCTACTATATATGTGTGGAAGTATGTATGTATGTATGTATGTATGTATGTATGTGCCAGGTTGCAGCCTAAACGGACGGACAGAGTCGAACAAAATTTTGACAGAGTATTGCCATGACACCTGGGCCTATAATAGGGTAAAAAAATTGGGATTCGACAAGGGGGCGTGGCACCTCCCATAGGCGTACAAAAAAAATTTAAAACATGAAAAAATACAGATTTTGCAAGGTTTTCGTTTTATAAACTTCCATAAACATATATTTTTGTTGCTAAACATAATTTTCTGTGTTTCTACCTCGGAATTTAACAGAGTTTTTGCGTTCCAAATGCCTCTGTTAAATTCCCTACTAGAAACGTTTCAATAATGTAAAATTCCTTACTACAATAATTTCTGCTGAGTAGTTTGCACCTTCTCATTGTTATAAGTTCTCTGCTGGCTTCTGCTGGAAAGCGTTTCTTAACCAAAACAACTAGCAGAAATCAGCAGCTGACTCTCGTTCTTACGCTCTTCTTTTTTTTTTGCATCTCCCGCTAGTTTCTGCTGGTAAAATTTTCACTAGCAAATAACAGCAGCT
>NW_023458580.1:547422-548357 GCF_013731165.1 Rhagoletis pomonella | reverse complement strand
GAAACGTAAACAAGCGAGTTAAAACGATGTTTCCACGCCAAGTGATTCGCTCTCCCATTCGTAATTCGCTCTCTCATTCGTGATTGGCGCCCCAATTATGAACCGAATCAAGTAATTCGCCATACAAAATTTTGAGAGCGAATCACTTCATTCGTAGGTGATTCAGATCCAATCAACATGCGAATCAAGAACAAATCGTTGTCTTCTCTAATTTTTATCGATAACGGCTGTCAAAACACATAGACCACACACATCCCCACCAGCACAAACATTGAAAAAATAGCTAGATTCGTTAAAACTATTGATTTAGCTAATTAACCACTGCAAATTTTTTCTCCACCGTTGAAATGCATAATAAACAGCACATTAAACATTAAGCAAAAACAAAGAACAAGAAGCAGAGATGCAAAGTGAATCACGAATGTGTCGTTTAAACAGGTTGATTCGCCGTTCATAATTGAGAGAGCGAACCACATGATTCGGTTGTTGTGGAAACGCCGTTTTAAGCACAGTTGCTCTAAATTGTTTCTATCTGCATATTTTTGGTATTTTTTATATAAGAGTGAAGGAATCATTTAATATTTATGAAGTGTTGCAAAATGTAAATATTCGTGAATGCATTTGAAATATAAAATATGATTACAAAAATCAACTGTCAAATACACCGATCAGCTGTTCACTGGCTTGTTTCTGCTAGTTTGCGTCAGTGTTTCCAACTCGTGGGATTTCGCCCATAATTTGGGATTTTCGCACCATAGGAGGGCGCGTGGGATTTCGCGTCTCATTATGGTATTTTTAGCTAAATACAATTTTATGTTTCTTTTTATCCCTTAATTCGGCATTTCAAACTGTTAACATCTGAATTCAAATTTCAGTTGAACACGAAACTAATAAAGTAGCAAACTTAGTTATATGATTTCCACAGAAAATTTTCA
>NW_023458580.1:538845-547322 GCF_013731165.1 Rhagoletis pomonella | reverse complement strand
TAATAAAGTAGCAAACTTAGTTATATGATTTCCACAGAAAATTTTCATTTTCCCCAAGAGTGACGGCTGAGACAACGACGACACCCACCTCTCTGAGTGGATGGATTCGTTTGCCATTAAGGCAAACTTTATATAAAAATATTTCTTGCATAGCGGATTTTTCGAATGCAGTTAGTATAATGATAAGATCCATTTTATGCTTTTATGGTATTATTATATTTGAAAAAAAAACTTTTAGCTTGTGACGGATGGGACAGTATTTTGTGACTGGTGGATCGAGTCAATGTTGACGACACATAGCATTTTTGCACTTTTTCCCATAAAAGCATGAATTTCATATTAAAGCCGTTTCAAACTTGCACTTCATTACACGAAATTTGTTGGGGATATAAAACCGCATACCCAACAATGTTTTAAAGATTTACACCCAAATTCATAAAAAATAAAGAACATTTTAACTGCTTTTTAAATCGAAAATTTGAAGGCCATTAGATTAAAAAATACTGAAATTTTAACAAAAATTTGTTGAGTTTTCCTGAATTTTGTATGAAGTGTGAATCTGTGTATGATTTCGATTAAACCTCGGACGGTATGTTTATAGAAAAATACCAAAAAAAATTAGCTCGAAAAACATTACGAATATTAAAAAAAAATCAACACGTGGTCATTTGTTTGAGTCATTGTATATATTGTTCTTAAAATCTTTTAATATTCAATATTCATAAATGGGATTTTCGAATTTTAAAATGGTATAAACAGGGCGTTTTTCAAAGGAGAATGGGATTTTCGTACCTTTGGTGTTGGCAACACTGGTTTGCGTGTCTTAACTATTTCTTTATTTCGCTCTCTGTGAGCGTAGTTCCCTCGATTTTTCTATCCTCATTCTTCTTCGTAATTATCTGATAGAAAAGTAAAGAAACAAAACTTTTTTCATGGCCACCATCCGACAAAGAAACACCCGTGCAGGAAATTTAATTAATTTGAAAGTAATATGATAACTAATTCTCACTATTTTACCTGCAACGAAATCATTTATTTAACATCGTAATGTCCTAGGAAGCAGTCAATTGCCTTTTCCTGCATGTATTTTCAACTACTTTAAACTTCAAGTCGTTCTTTAGCCGGTTGCGATAGCAAACAGCCGGAAAAATTTCGATTTAGCCGGCAGCCGATTTGTTAGCCGTTTTGTAGCAAAAAGTTAGCCGATTTTGCTATTTGCCTTGTTTTCTTAAATTTCAAATATGTATATACATGTTTCCATTTTTGACTAAGCGACTCAAAATCTGTTAGAAATGGCTACTAGCCTTATCGTGGAGAAAATTTTCATGTCAGGCAGGGTTGTATGAAATTGGGCCCATTTCGCTTATTTTTAACCGACTTCCAAAAAAGGAGGAGGTTATCAGTTCGTCGGAATATTTTATTTATTTTTTTTATGTATGTTACCGCATAACTTTGCACCACGTCAACCGATTTCAATAATTCTTTTTGCAACGGAAAGGTAGTGTCTCAGAGGTGGTCCCATACTAATTTGGTTTAGATTATTGGATCATGAAATATATAGATATATATATATTTTTTTTAAGTCGGTTTTTTTTTTGCTAAAAACTACTTGTTATTTTAAACGAAGAAGGGATTTTCTTCATAAAATGTTTGTTATAAATGTCTTAATTTTAAGTGTGAAGTTTTATTCGCAAACTCAGAAAATAAGAAATTGTTTCACTGTTAAGACACTTAAGATGCGTTTGTGTTTGGATATAGTGCCAACAAATAGAATAGGTATTATATGTAGATATTGTCTTCCCAGATAGCGCATATTCAATTCTGCCTAAATTACAAAACATAATTTTTGCCCACTCCCAAATTTTTTCCGGCTCGAATTTGTAACATCTCTCCAAGAAATAGTCTTTTTACTCGTGATTTATTTAAATAAAATATGTAAAATTTAGTTGAAAGATTTTAGCCGTTTTTAGCCGGTTTTATTTGCCAATTTAGCCGGTTTGTCCAAAAAGTTCTGGCAACACTGCTGCGATCAATGAGTTAATTGTGATTAAAGGTAACAAAAAACAGCTCAAATAATCATGGCAAAAATTAGCTTCAACCAAACCGCACCTATTGTATGTGTGTATTGCATTTTATAAACCAACCCTGCAGTAAGTCGTGCTAGTTAAGGACCTTCGCAGAACTAGCTCTTTAAGAGGCGGTACTGGTTCTCGATCTATCCCAACGCAGTGCTTTCAATTGTCTCTTTTTAAATGGCGATGTCCTACGAAGTGGAAATTGCCCCCCTCTGCAGAACTTTCGAACTAATTCTGAACTGGTTCCATTTTGAACAGTTCTGGGACAATAAGTTTTTTATGAGAAAAAATTTTAAAACTTGGTTATTGGATATTGTTCGTATTCTCAACTGGTTCTATTTTGGACAGATCTTCGACAATAAGTTTTGTATTTAAAAAAATCTGATTATTAGATTTTTCGATATTTTTTCGTTTTTTCTGTTCTTTTACAGACTGCATTTTATTAATTTTTATTTATTGTTTTATTTTATTTATATTAAATTTGATTATTTTCTCTCGGCACTCAACAATTTAAATTTATTAGATCTAAAAATCACAACTTCCGCCACCGCGATTTGAACTCGCGACTAACAATGTTAGAGTCGGAGGTCTTCCCGCTGAGCTATTTTCGTATTGTACGAGAAGTGAGAATTCGTGCATTTACTTCTCAGCAGCACACCGAAAGTTTCAACTGTCCCTCTCTGCAGCCGTTTCGCACTAGTTCAGAGATAGTTCTGAAGTATGTAGGGCGGAACTATTGCTTTAATAGACTGTCTCTAAATTTTACTCCAGAGAAGCTTAAACCACAAAATTTTAATACACATACAGTGAAAATTTGAAAGGCTCTAAAACATTTCTGTTCGCAATCAATTAATCTTAGCTAGCTAAACTATTGTGGGATACCACTAACTAACAATAAGTCCAATGTCTTTCTATTTTCTTCCCACAGATCCTGAAAGTGACAGCCATCGATCTGGACACCGGTAACAATGCACGCATCACCTATAGTTTGGTTAACAGTGTAAACACCACTTTAAGTTTCACCTCAGCTCGTAAACTACCAACACCAACCTTACTGCATCTCAGTGGCGGTGGCTTTACTACTTCCAAACAAAGTATTTCTGCCGAGGAAGCCCAAGTGGCAAACCTCTTTGGCATTTTTCCCAACAGCGGTTGGTTGTATCTGCGTGGCACATTGGACCGAGAATCGCGCGATCGTTATGAGCTCATTATTATGGCAAGCGATAATGGTACACCAGCTGCGCATGCACGAGCACGTGTCACTGTTGAAGTGTTAGACACTAATGACAATGACCCGCGCTTCTTGAGCAGCGCATACGAATTCTCCATCGAAGAAAATATGCACCGCGGTGCCCTGGTGGGCGTGGTAGCTGCCACCGACTTAGACTTGTATGAGAATGCTGAGATTCTCTATACGTTGATACCATCTAACACGAGCTTCCAAGTAAATCCCAATACAGGTGAGTAAACGAAACTTAAGTACATAAAAATCCAACCGTTTGATGTTGTAAAATGGCTACAATTTTCTGGGGAAATGCAAATGAAGCCAAGTCCTTCTCCAGCTGCTCTTTCCATCGCTTCCACGAATATATCCTCTACTTCCACTAATATTTATTTTAATTCGCTTCACTATTTAAATTTCGTAGTAAAGCGCATGCAGCTCATCGTTCTATCGTTTGCGTTATCCGCCGTCGCCAACTGGCAGAGGCCAGTAAATCTACCGCAGAATCTTTCTCGCGAATACTCCAAGGGTCGACTCATCAGATGTTACCATATAACATAGTCGCGATTATACTTCACGCAACGCATACCTATATTCCCAACAACAACTACACGAATTTTCGCCCCTATCGCTTACACTGCTTAATTGAGTGTCACTTTTACGAAGAAATCAAAATAACAGACTCCTATGTGATGCTATGTTGATTAACCGCTTACACACAAAGCTCTTGTAACATATTCCTTTTGTGACAACTCTAAAGGTCTGATTATGCATACTTCGCATAACTTCGCACAACCATTTGTACCAGTGCATTAAAATGTAACTAAAGAAAATGTGAAGCGAAATCTAAACTAAACAGATCGCTAAGTTTTTAAAAGTTGTGCTAGTTTCTGGGCAATACTTGCAAAATACAAAGTACATACGAAATTATAGTTCGAAGTTTATGCGAAGTTGTGCGAAGTTATGCGAAGTATGCATAATCAGACCATAAGCATGTATAACTGAGCCCTTAAGCGCTGGTTATGCTTACATATCAGTGCTGGGTGTAACATGAGAAGTGATAGAACTTTTGAGAAAGGTATCGATACTACATAGTACTCATATAGAATACTCTAAAGAAAAACTATTTAAGTACTGATATTTGCAAAAAACTATCGATTCTGCCCGTAATTCCAATTATTTTTAAAACAAACGTGAGGAGTAAATTAAAATCAGATTGTTTTGCTTTAATGACCACTTTCTACTTGGAATTGAATATACACTGCTTTTACAAGTTCAAAACCGACCCAAAAATTTCTGTAGATATTTTTTTCAAATATAAATATTTCTAGCAATATTACTTATATTATTATTTAAAATAAATGTTTACAGCAAAAAGCTTATTTAACGTATTTAATAGCAAATGCCTTACATATGTATAAGCCTTGAGCGCGTATATTTACTTATGTGTAAATATTAGAAATGAAATGCAAGCGTTCCAATCTATATATATAATATCTACAGACAGGGGTGAACGCAGATTTTTATTTTGGGGGGGTTGGGGGGCCGGTGTTTAAAAACTTTATTTTTTTCATATAATCAGTTCCATCAAATATGCCTAAATTTTTTTTTTTTTTTTTATAAATACGAGTGCTGACATATATACATACATATATAGGAAAAATTGGAAATAACATTTCTCTACAGCTTCTTCTTTAAAGGAAACAAGTAAAGAAGTATAAGTTCGGGCGAAACCTAATATTATATAACCGCCGCGCCGCGGCGTAGGTATCAAATATCGTCGACTTTCTCTAAACTACAGTTGCATGATCAGCAGGGGGGTTTTCCCGATTTCAAACTTTTTCGATAATATGCTGACTTAGACTTAATGAAATAATTTAACCAAGTTTGGTATAAATCTATATATAAATGTACATTGTAGTAATAAAGTGGGCGGTGCTACGCCCAATTTCTAAAAGTCTATAGTAGTCTTATTTATTGTATTAGAATGTAAGGGAATGCAAGGTCATACTCACCAAAGTTCACTGCCCTGTAAGCCGTTTGACAGGCGAAGTAGAGGACCGTACACAAATCGAAATAGCAGCTTCATTGCCAAAAGAATATGCAGAAGCAATGGTATATTTTGATCACTTGACTTTGATATTATTCAATAGGCCTTTTTTTATAATGTACAGAAAATATATTTGTACCAAATTAAAGGCAGAAGCGGAACTGTCTTACGTAAACTTATGGCCGATGAACTTTTGATTCTATTCAACTTGGATGGGAGAAAAAATAAAAAGGCATTAATTAAGCTTATGCTGGTTGATTAATTGTTATTCGGTATGTTGCTCTTGTGAAATGTTTATTCCAGAGACCGAAAATAATCGTTATTATGAAAGATTTGTACTTTAAAATCATTGCGGAATCGGTATTCTCTGATTTATATTTTAACGATCAAAAATAAACCTTATTGTTGGATTTATATTTTTCCGATCATTTTTATTCGTTATTTTATTATTTTTATTTTTTCGGTCATATAATTAAATATGATATAATACGATGATATAATATGATACAAAACGATTAAATTGTGATTTTTATTATAAAAATCATAATGGTTATGGTTTACTTTCAGTTTTATATATATTTAAAATTGGCTTTTTGTTGATGTCTCACTTTTTATGTATTTTGCTTAATAGTTTGCAGAGATATACAAAGTACTATATTTATACGTATGAGAGCTGAGGGCAGAAGTGGCCTAACCCATTATTTTTGTGTACTTCCCTACTTAAAGTAGTTTCAAACGTGGTAAATTTTAAAATAAAAGTCGCTTATTCCTTAATTTTAAAGTACAGAGCTATATAACTTACCATCAAATTACGGAATAAGCGACCTTTACTTTAAAACACACTGGAAACAATTTTAAGAAGTTAAGTACAAAAAAAAATTGTGGGTTAGGCTACTTCTGCTATCATGGCCTCATATGTAATTCTTAGATTTCCTTACGTTCCTCTCTTTCAGAAGTTTTTAAAGCTGAAGGTCGACTTAGCTTCGACAAACTTTTAAGAAAGTCTGTTGAGCTAAGTCATAACCGGTACCGCCAGAAGAAACTCATGAAATCAAGTAGAAACGAGGTGGAAGCAAGTTCCCAAATAAGTTTTTAAATCGTGATTACCATACTGGTCAAAAGTGGGATTACCGTTTTGAAAATTAATTTTCAATTTTAAATATTATAAACAAGACTCAAAAGAAGTAAATGAATTTGCGCACTTTTTATGTTATACTATTTGTTATATGTTATATTATTTGCCTAAAAATGTATGCTTAGCTAAATACTTTATTTAAGTAAAGCAGGGATCACACGATTTGTACATTAGTACAGATTTGTACATTTTGGTAGTTGCAGAGTGGGGTTGTTTGGGCTTTTTTTTTTATTGAGCTGGGCCCATCTCGGTAAAAACTTCTAGACAAACCACTCTGTGACCGCCAAAATCTACAAGTCTGTACAAATATACAAATCGTGTAATCTCTGCTTAAAGAGTTTATAGAATTGAAGTGGATTAAGCTTTATGTTTTGTATTAATTTTATAAAAATTTTAAACGTAAATTTTCAGAGATTCATACATATGTATAGTACTTAGATTCAATGAAATTTCAATATTGAAATAAATATCTGCTAAAAATTTTGTTATTTATAAAGTGAAAATAACGGGTATGTACAGTGGCGTAACTTTACCATCTGAGGCCCGTGGGAAATTCTTTGGATGAGGCCCTCCCAGTAAAAATCGTCACGATGACGATGTTTTGTTAAAACCCTGTTGTTTAAAAAACAAAAGGAAACTAAATGTTATATATATTAAACTTATAAATTTGATGTTTGAACTTAATAATAAAATTCATAAAAACTCAAAACTATTGTTTGTTCAATATATTTCGCACACGCTTCTATTTTATGTATTATATATATGTGCCGCTGTGGTGTAGTGGTAAGCAGTGCGCGCGTCCACTCCGCAGGGCCTGGGTTCAAGCCCTGGTCAAAGCAACATAGCAAAAAATTTAGAAAACAGGTTTTTTGATTAACAGTAGTCGTCCCTCGGCGGGCAATGGCAAACCTCCAAGTGTATTTCTGCCATGAAAAACAGCTTCTCATAAAAATACAACAGCCGTTCGGAGTCGGCGTAAAACTGTAGCTTTCTCCCCTTTGTGTGACAACATCAAGGCGCACGTCACAAATCGGAGGAGAAGCTCGACCAAACACTTACATATGTGTAAGCGCCAATCTATTACTAAGTGTATGAAAAAAGAACTAAATTTTCTGTTGCACTTCACAAATGAGATCAAGATAAGGCAAAAATGAACAAATTGTATTCGTAAAAGCTTTTTCTACGATGTTGCTTTGACCAGGGCTTGAACCAAGGCCCTGGCGAGTGGAAGCGCGAGCTGCTTACCACTACTCCACAGCGGCTGCCGACCGCAGTCATACCACTCAGTAAAGAAAAAATTAGTAAAATGAAAGTAGTAGTCGTCGAATCTACGAACATCTATAGTCTAGGGTTAATAAACCACTTAACAATAATGTGTGCATTTTAGTTAAATATCTAATAAATTTTATTTTCAAGAGCACACATATTTATAATGAAATAACAATTTAATTTTGATATCATATTTATTAATAAAATTCTTTTCTCCGAGCTTTTTGTTCCACAAAATATTCTATAACATCATCAATGTTTAAAGATAGAGCCAAAACATTTTCAATATACAGAATAGTGAAGTTACGTAGCCTGACTTGTCCCATAGAGTTTCTCAAGTAGGTTTTTATCAATTTTAGTTTCGAAAATGATCGGTCAGCACTAGCACAGGAATTGCAACAGATAACAATGCAGTACATAATTTAGGAAATCAGGACGACATAAAAAAAAGTATATGTAATTATATGGCCAAATTTTGGGAACGAGGAACGAGTGAAGAAAAATATTTCTTTGACTCACCCGTCAACTCTTGACATCATTTGTTAATATACATCTTAAAGCATCTAGAAACCAGTGCCAATTGACATCCAATGTGTGCGGTGCGCGTTCATTTCTCTTGTGCCTCGCATGCGATCAAAATGGAGAATATAGTCTAGTAATAAGTAGGCAACGTTAAAGGCCACATATTTCGGCGTTCCCACGACAGTCGAGTCTACGTGACCGGAA
>NW_023458580.1:537421-538745 GCF_013731165.1 Rhagoletis pomonella | reverse complement strand
ACATATTTCGGTTCATAGATTTCTCATCAAAGTATTTTATTCAAAATATACCTTGATAATTTTTAAAATGCTTTGGTTTAATTTTTAACTTTGCAGGTTTCGCCAAGTTTTCCGTATGTGTGACGTGAAATATAACTGTCTTCAAAAATATATAACGTTAAAGACTACTTAAAATGACAATTATCTTTAAAACAACAAAAGCTAGGAAACAAGCCAACTCATTTTTGATAATTCCCCGATTTCGACAATGAAATTCCCCGATTTTCTTCGAAATTTCGTAAAATCCCCACACATAGATATCTCCTTATTTACAAAAAAATGTGTATGTATTTTGAAACATTGCTGGTTTTTCTGTTTATTTTATTCATATGTATTCATAAACCAAACCAAATGGTCATAAAGTTAGTTAACAAATAAAGAATAAAAAATGTACATAAATACAGTGGTCGAAAAAACTGTAGCCGACCCAAATTTTGACGAGCTTTCACAATTATTATTTTTTGTTTGCTATTTAATTTGAGATATTTTTTTTAATATGGTTCATTTTTTAATAAAACCAATAGAACATATATGTACGTGCGACTGTAACGTTAACGACAAAAATGGTGACCATAGGGTCTTTATTGTGTCTCACTTTAATTGATTTTAAGTAATTAAAAAAAATTATATCTTGTTAAAAATGTTAGGTTATTTCTGAGCTCGCGGTCTCTTGGGCCGGGGCCCTCTCGGATCGGGGGCCCTCTCGGATCGGGGGCCCGTGGCATTTTGCCAGCAATGCCACCCTACTCCTCTGGGTATGTATATAACTTAGAAAATGTATTTTCTGTGCGTTAGGAGTACACTGCATGTATATACATTGTGATACGTTATACATATCCATATCGCGCTAAAAATTGCCTCGCTATAGACGATTGGAAAGAGATAACTATTCTATTTCATAATAATAAAATTTCGTGTATAAGAAAGAGATAAATGCTCACACGTACAACAGAGAATGAGTTAGATTGGTCCAGAAGCCCTTTACTAAATGATGGAACATTTTTGAATTTCTCACACATACTTTTTATAGCACTACATGCGATAAAACGCGTTGGATTACAAATACTGTTCTTACTGGGTTGTCATTGTGCGTACACTTTTCTAGAGTAGTGTTTGTGCTCCCGCTATCACCTTGTATTAATTCGTCTTTCGTTGATATACTCTGATGAACATATGTGAGGATGATAGCAAGGCAAACTCATATAAGGTAGTGTTACAGGAGCAGTTGAAATTTTCGTCCCGGTGTTTCTTAAAGAAAGCCATAAACCTAGCGACCGTTGGTTCA
>NW_023458580.1:508885-537321 GCF_013731165.1 Rhagoletis pomonella | reverse complement strand
TAGTTTGATGCGAGCTGTCAGTGGGTTTTTATATATTTTAAGGAAGAAATGGGCGCGATATTTTACATATTGCTACAATATCACACCAACAGTAGCACACAACTATTGCCCTTTCGAACTAATTTTCGGCAGAACGGCGGAAGAAATGAACTTTGTTGATAAAACAGAACCGATATATAATATAGATAACTACGCGAAAGAACTAAAATTTAAATTGCAGATAGAGTGGGAAAGAACAAGACTTTTGTTACAGCAACAAAAAGAAAAAGCAAATAAATTATTAGATAAAATAAATATAGGAGATAAGGTAATTATTACAAAAGAAACAGGATATAAGTTAGAAAATAAATATATAGGACCATAAAGTATCATAGAAATAGACAAGAGGAATAACTATACAATAGAAGACAAAAATAAGAAAAGCCTTAGAGTACATAAAAGTAGATTAAAACTATCTAGGGCATAATTGTTCACCAAATAAATGAATATCACTTTTTGAAAATACAACTTGTCCTTTTCTCTAAAACATTTTTTATTATATAATCAGAATTTTAACTATTTTGTGTAAATAGAGATTTCAAAAACATATAATTCAAATAAATTCAAAAAATAAAAATAAAATAAAGGTAATATTAATATTTTGAAATCTTTATCACTTAGAATAATTTTATATATTGTATGTATCTAAGCGTGATCACAACTGCAGTGTGATCCCGCTTCCAAACGGGGAAGGTGTTATACGCTTACATAGTTGCAACACAATAACAACAAAGTAGCATGCCCATCCGGCGTATATTTATTTAATACATTTTGATAAACTGCACGTTCTGCACATTCAGCAATTCTAGCGTGAGAACGATCGCATTTAAAGCTTAAATCAGGAACGTTGTCACTTTATTACCATATATGTTCCCGCCTCGAACACACTGTACACTTAGGGCTTTTTACTGTCAGCCTTTTTCCTTATATTTTCTTGGGCTCAGTCGATTTTCCTTTCTCAGATTATGGGTGAATATCGACTACTTGAATGTCGCCAGCTTTTAATGCAATTTAATACTTGGTTATGATTCTCTCTGTTCTTGCGAGGGCTGATAGGTGTGGTTCGAAAATACTTTCCTGGCCTCGTGGTATGTGACCACCGATTCTTTTACCGTGTGTAAGTGTGGGCGTTTTCATAGTGGCAATGTCAATTCGTGTCTATACCGATATTATGGTTCGTGTCTTGGATACGCATTGGTCACATGCATTCATCTGGCAATCCCCCCATTTTGAAGTTTAGCTTTGACAGTTGTGTTTTGTTTACATTTCTCATGATTTTTCTTGTGTCTATTATTTGGCCATTAAAAAATCCCCCTCCCACCTTCAGGGACACGTTAAAGAAAAATGTGGAGCGTTTAGTAGGGTTATGAGAATGGTGGTTCGAATGGACGGGGTGTGGTTTCATGGACGTTAGACCCCTTATATCGAAATCATTTTACATGATTTACATCAACCCCAACCTGACTCATTCTGTCCTTACTATACGCATTAAATAAGCTAATGTAGATGAAAGGATATTGACCAATGATTTGGTTATGAATCTTTTCTTGTTTTGCTTTGATCGATTTACTAGCAATGTACCGAGAATATAATAAGACAAAACTGTGGACATAACAAAACTAAACTTAATTGTTTTATTCATTAGTTAATTTCACTAACGAACTTAATTAACATTTTAATATTTAAACTTTTTTTTGTTTTTTTTCCTTTTTTTGTTCTTATGGGCTTGTTGGCACCGATCGCCGAGTCCGACCGACGAATTCTGCCTCCGAAATCGACGACAGATCGGGTTGGCGCAAAGCATCGCCATGTTGGGATGTGTTCGGTGGATGTATGGAGTATACGACTGCGCCGTAGCAGATCGATTGTGCGGATGACTCGCACCGGGCGTTAGGTGGTTCGACCTATCTCGGCACCCAGTTCGCAAACGCCCTATCTCAGAAAACTTTTCAGGAACGCCCTACTTCCCCCCTATTTCAGAAATTTATTGAAAAGCCCCCTATCTCAGAATTTGGTTGAATACCAGCTTATTAGAGTAATGAATTTTAGAGAAGTGGTAGAGAAATGAATTTTAATAACAGTACATTATCAAATCATTTAAGAGCAGCACATAAAATTATTATCGAATTTAGAAAGAATACGACCTTCTTCTGCAGATTAGTACACATTGTTAATCCTTTGTCTCCACAATCTTCAGTTAATAATGAGGTAATATATATATATATTTTAATAATTGCATGCAAAAAAGTTTTTCTCCATCAGTTTATGTACGTTTCTACAGACAGTCTTTGGTTCAAATTTGACCAATCAGTAAAAATTTTAAACACCGATCAAAATGGTGCTGATGGAATTCCAGTTGAGATGCGAAATTAGTCGCGCGGATAATCCCAATCCAGTAGCTGTCTGGACTACTTTAACGGGAGAATATACCCATGTTTATAAAGTGGCACTTAAGTTTGTACCTCCGTTCCATCGGAAAGGCTTTTGTGCCATACAGGGCTTATAGCAACGAAGTTTCGAAATCGAATTTCCGGAGGCACTTAGACCAACTCGCATTTATGCGTAGTTTGGACGCAAAAAACTGTTCGACATCTCAAATCGGTATGGAGTAAAAAGCAAATGAAGGTTATAGCCAAAAATTAATTTTTTTATTGAGAAATGTTCACCAACAATTCAAGTTGACAACTTCCAGGGGCACATTTATCTGCTCCAATCATGGTTTTGTGGTCGTCAGAAGGCATATTTCCATTGCAGTCTTAAATAACCTAACGAAAGCATTATGTCCGTGAAGAAGTTCTTGCGATTCTCCAACGATCAGGCGTTTCATACCACGGTTAATCCCACAACTGTGGCTTTCTTGTATTTCGTTCAATTATTAGATATTGTAATTAATAAAACAAATAACTAAACAACAAAACATAATGCTAGCATACAAATCCAGTTGCACTTTATCCACAGTCTTTACAAAAACAAAAATCCCTATAGAAACCAAGCAGCGAAACAATGTGATTTATGAAATAAAGTGCAATGGTAAAGAAACTGAAAACTGCGACAAAGTATACATTGGAACAACAAAGCGGATTAAAGAAATCACAGGAAAAAGAAGTCGCCCCATCTGAAACCCCTTTTGGTGGCGAACGGCTCGAAGAGGAATTTTCCAATTCTAGCGGAGCTGGTGCTATTGCTCAACGTCATTTTTTACAGCCGTATCAGATTGGCAGGGGTGCCAAGTTCAGACACAGAAAAGTATAGGCAACTCCTTTTATTGCTGTCGAAAGCGGCCTTAAAGTCGACAAAAAGGTGGTGAGTGTCGATCCTTTTCTCGCGGGTCTTTTCTAAGAATTGGCGTATTGTGAATACTGGTCTATGCTGGGTTTTCCAGGCCTAAAGCTACACTGATAAGGCCCAGTCAGTTCATTGACGGTGGGCTTCAGTCTGTCACACAATACACTCGATAAGACCTTATAACCTATGCTTAGAAGGCTTATCCCGCGGTAGTTGGCGCGAATGGCGGGGTCGCCTTTCTTATGGATTGGGCAGAGCACACTTAAATTCCAGTCGTCAGGCATGCGTTCATTTGACCATAATCTGAATAAGAGTTAATGTATGCACCATATCAACTCCACGCCGCCGTACTTGAATAGCTCAGCTGGCAGGCTGTCAGCTCCAGCGGCTTTGTTGTTTTTCAGCCGCGTTATTGCTATACGTACCTTGTCATAGTCAGGCGGTGGAACGTCGACTCCGTCATCATCGGCTGCAGGCTCGGGTTCTTCTTCTGCACAATTCTCCGTACTGCTACCATTCGGTAGCGTGGAAAAGTGTTCCCTCCATAATTTAAGTACATTCTGAACATCGGTCACTAGGTCGCCATTGCTGTTCTTACAGGAGTATGCCCTGGTCTTGAAACGTTCCGTAAGTCGCCTAACTTTCTGGTAAAATTTTCGGACATTCTTCCTGTCGGCCAGCATTTCAAGCTCTTCGCACTCACGTTTTTCGGCCTCTCTGTTCTTATTGCAGCGTGGCCCTGTAGGCGGCATTTTTTTTCTCTGCAGGATCCTGACACTCCTTATCGTACCAGTTGTTCTTTCAGGCTCGCTGAAATCCGACTACTTCTTCGGCGGCGGTACTTAATGAGCTGGAAATGTGCTTCCACTGCTTCCACCGCTCGCATATGCCGGTTTTTCGAAGGGTGCTCTCTGAGAGCAGGTGTGAGAGTCGAGTAGCGAATGCATTGGCTGTTTGTTGTGATTGCAGCTTTTCGGCGTTAAGCTTTCCTTGCATATTTGGGCGCACATTTTTTTCCGCACATAGGCGGGAGCGTTTCTTGGCTGCAACAAGGTAGTGGTCCGAGTCGATGTTTGGCCCTCGGAGTGTACGTACGCCCAAAACACTGGAAGCATGCCTTCCGTCTATCAGAACATGATCAATTTGGTTTCTTGTTTTTCGATCCGGAGACAGCCATGTAGCTTGATGGATCTTTTTATACTTGAACCTAATACTGCATACTACCATGTTTCGGGCCCCGGCGAACTCGATCAGCCTCAGTCTGTTGTCCGACGTTTCGTCGTGGAGGCAGAATTTTCCGACGGTGGTTCCAAAGATCCCTTCCTTGCCCACCCTGGCATTGAAGTCTCCAAGCACGATTTTGATATCGCCGCGGGGGCAGCGCTCGGACGTGCGCTCCAAGCGCTCATTGAAGAGATCCTTGGATACCTCATCCTTCTCTTCCGTCGGGGCATGGGCGCAGATGAGCGAGATGTTGAAGAGTCACTCTCCCACCACAAATCCAACTAAGAGTTTCCGCTCCTTTACATGGCAGCTGTAGTATACGTCGCATGGCCCCAGACATTGCTTCCCTTGCCCAGTGATCGGACTTAAAAATTTGTGTGGTAGAATCTGCAAAAAAATGTGTTAGATTTCAAAAAAATGTGGTAGATCTCTGGTTTTGCATCAAATTTGGTACAAAAATTTAAAAAATTTTCAAGTTTTCACCTAAATTGTAAACATTTTAATCTATATACATATATATAAATGAAATGTCTTTCGTATGACGGCGATGCCTAACCAAACGGTTGAACCGATTTTAATTCTGTAAAAAGCACATTTTTGGACCTTCTGTGTGGAAGGTTCTTTGATTTAAAAAAGTTTTAAATTTTTTGTTGTGGTTGCCGAAAAATGAAGAAAGCTGAGACGTCACGATTTCACAATTTCATAGAGTTTTCCGTATATTGAATGTCAGTAAACTACTAAATGGCTGGACCGATTTCGTTCATATTTGGAACATATTTCAGCACCTTGAAGGAAAATATTTCGACTAAAAATTTAATCGCTAGGTGGCGCTGGGGTGGGGATATTCATAAAAATTGCATTTACTTGCTGATTTGGCTCATATTTAGAAAACAATTTAGCCAATTTAAAAGAAATATTTGGACTTGGAACTTACACGATATTATTATATAAATTATTTTACACTAAGAGAAGGATATATCTACTATATATGTGTGGAAGTATGTATGTATGTATGTATGTATGTATGTATGTGCCAGGTTGCAGCCTAAACGGATGGACAGAGTCGAACAAAATTTTGACAGAGTATTGCCATGACACCTGGGCCTATAATAGGGTAAAAAAATTGGGATTCGACAAGGGGGCGTACAAAAAAAATTTAAAACATGAAAAAATACAGATTTTGCAAGGTTTTCGTTTTATAAACTTCCATAAACATATATTTTTGTTGCTAAACATAATTTTCTGTGTTTCTACCTCGGAATTTAACAGAGTTTTTGCGTTCCAAATGCCTCTGTTAAATTCCTTACTAGAAACGTTTCAACAATGTAAAATTCCTTACTACAATAATTTCTACTGAGTAGTTTGCACCTTCTCATTGTTATAATTTCTCCGCTGGCTTCTGCTGGAAAGCGTTTCTTAACCAAAACAACTAGCAGAAATCAGCAGCTGACTCTCGTTCTTACGCTCTTCTTTTTTTTTTTGCATCTCCCGCTAGTTTCTGCTGGTAAAATTTTCACTAGCAAATAACAGCAGCTATCAAAACTAACAAACAGCTGTTGAAACGTAAACAAGCGAGTTAAAACGATGTTTCCACGCCAAGTGATTCGCTCTCCCATTCGTAATTCGCTCTCTCATTCGTGATTGGCGCCCCAATTACGAACCGAATCAAGTAATTCGCCATACAAACTTTTGAGAGCGAATCACTTCATTCGTAGGTGATTCAGATCCAATCAACATGCGAATCAAGAACAAATCGTTGTCTTCTCTAATTTTTATCGATAACGGCTGTCAAAACACATAGACCACACTCATCCCCACCAGCACAAAAATTGAAAAAATAGCTAGATTCGTTAAAACTATTGATTTAGCTAATTAACCACTGCAAATTTTTTCTCCACCGTTGAAATCATAATAAACAGCACATTAAACATTAAGCAAAAACAAAGAACAAGAAGCAGAGATGCAAAGTGAATCACGAATGTGCCGTTTAAACAGGTTGATTCGCCGTTCATAATTGAGAAAGCGAACCACGTGATTCGGTTGTTGTGGAAACGCCGTTTTAAGCACAGTTGCTCTAATTTGTTTCTATCTGCATATTTTTGGTATTTTTTATATAAGAGTGAAGGAATCATTTAATATTTATGAGGTGTTGCAAAATGTATTTATTCGTGAATACATTTGAAATATAAAATATGATTACAAAAATCAACTGCCAAATACACCGATCAGCTGTTCACTGGCTTGTTTCTGCTAGTTTGCGTCAGTGTTTCCAACTCGTGGGATTTCGCCCATAATTTGGGATTTTCGCACCATAAAAGGGCGCGTGGGATTTTGCGTCTCATTATGTTATTTTTAGCTAAATACAATTTTATGTTTCTTTTTATCCCTTAATTCGGCATTTCAAACTGTTAACATCTGTATTCAAATTTCAGTTGAACACGAAACTAATAATAAAGTAGCAAACTTAGTTATATGATTTCCACAGAAAATTTTCATTTTCCCCAAGAGTGACGGCTGAGACAACGACGACACCCACCTCTCTGAGTGGATGGATTCGTTTGCCATTTAGGCAAACTTTATATAAAAATATTTCTTGCATAGCGGATTTTTCGAATGCAGTTAGTATAATGATAAGGTCCATTTTATGCCTTTATGGTATTATTATATTTAAAAAAAAAAAAGTTTAGCTTGTGACGGGTGGGACAGTATTTTGTGACTGGTGGATCGAGTCACTGTTGACGACACATAGCATTTTTGCACTTTTTCTCATAAAAGCATGAATTTCATATTAAAGCCGTTTGAAACTTGCACTTCATTACACGAAATTTGTTGGGGATATAAAACCGCATCCCCAAAAATGTTTTAAAGATTTACACCCAAATTCATAAAAAATAAAGAACATTTTAACTGCTTTTTAAGTCGAAAATTTGAAGGCCATTAGATTAAAAAATATTAAATTTTAACAAAAATTTTATGTTGAGTTTTCCTGAATTTTGTATGAAGTGTGAATCCTTGTATGATTTCGATTAAACCTCGGACGGTATTTTTATAGAAAAATACCAAAAAAAATTAGCACGAAAAACATTACGAATATTTAAAAAAAAATCAACACGTGGTCATTTGTTTGAGTTATTGTATATATTGTTCTTAAAATCTTTTAATATTCAATATTCACAAATGGGATTTTCGAATTTTAAAATGGTATAAACAGGGCGTTTTTCAAAGGAGAATGGGATTTTCGTACCTTTGGAGTTGGCAACACTGGTTTGCGTGTCTTAACTATTTCTTTATTTCGCTCTCTGTGAGCGTAGTTCCCTCGATTTTTCTATCCTCATTCTTCTTCTTAATTATCTAATAGAAAAGTAAAGAAACAAAACCCTTTTCATGGCCACCATCCGACAAAGAAACACCCCTGCAGGAAATTTAATTAATTTGAAAGTAATATGATAACTAATTGAAATTCTCACTATTTTACCTGCAACGAAATCATTTATTTAACATGGTAATGTCCTAGGAAGCAGTCAATTGCCTTTTCCTGCATGTATTTTCAACTATTTAAACTTCAAGTCGTTCTGCTTTCGCTCTCGTTCTGCACTCCACAGAAGCTTTTTCATATTTAGAAGACAAGGAAAATAATATAATTTTAACATGTTGCCGCTGATAGAAAGCTAACAAATAACAGCAAGCACCTCTGCACGCTCAGCCATACAGCAATACATGTAAGTGTCCTTTAAATGTTCAGTTTAAATTGTGTGCAATCAGCAATTCGACTGTCCGACTCTGCATTTAATTTCAATTATTTTAAAATTTATTTGATTTAAACAGCTTCAAAGTAAGTATGTTTCTTTTGAATGCGCACACAGATGCTTTTTCATACTTCCAAGACACAAATTCTTTTCTTTCTTCTTCTCTTTTCTTTCATTTACTCATTGCATTTGTTTTAAAGTAGTCTTTCAATTAGGTGATTTAACAAAAATCGCTTGCTTCCAAAAGGGAAGCTACCCAGTGATGAAATTGATGGTACAATTGTACTTTTTTGGTACATTTTGGAAGCCAAAAGTACATTGGTACTATATTGACATGTTTGATACATTTTTGTCAACATACGGTACTGCACTACAATTATGCCGAAATACTACACTCTATTGGTGCGAAAAAATATAGTCATCTTTTTCTACCTTATTTAAGTAAATACGGGGTGTTTGTTAAAAACGAAACTCTTACTTAAAAAAAAAATTTTCTGTCATAATAGGTCTATTCATAAAAATTTCCAGTAAGTACTAGCAGCCAGAGAATAAAAGAATCATAGCGAGTAAAATTAAGAGGAAAACTAAAATATCAGAAAAAGTTATTGAACGCAGTAAAACTTACGCCATTCTGACTTTCTGATAGGTAAGTAAGTTTTTTTCTAACAAATATTTTTGATACCACATCATGAGACATTCAAAAATAAAAGAATCTCCTCCAAGCACCCTTCGTTGTTTCACAAAAATTAAGTAGATATAGCTACAAATGTGCCTTTAAAATTATCCCATTTTCGTTTTAACGATCAACTGACAAATTCGGTCAGAACCTTTCAGCATTATTATCTATTTTGGTATATTTCTCAATATTTTGCGTAAATTCCGGCCAATAAATAGTTTCATCCACAATTGAATAATTTTATACGGCAGCCATAGTTGACGCACGAAAATTAGAAAATTAGAGATTAATAGTAAATTAACAAAACTAAATTTTTCTTCCTTTCTTTTGTTTATTCACGAACACATGTTGTGGTCAGCAGACATTTCCTTGTAAGTTTTCGCAGGTAAAATTTTTTCCAGCAGAAATTGGCAGATCTCAGTTTCATTTTGCGCTCTCGATTTCCCCCACCTTGCAAGATTTTAGGTACGAGAACACTGCTATTAACTTGTTAAAGGAATTATTTTGCAAAATATTTTTATAAAACTTCCATTCCGTTAAATGCAACGGTTTTATTTTTAATTTTTGTATTACTAGCTGTTAATAAGTATAACTTGTATGCTTTTCTTGATTACCTTGGCGTTTTGGTGGCCTTTTCAAACAAATGATTTGCGCTTATGTGTTCCACCTTCGACACGCCATGTTTTATATCATGATTTTTATACAGAAAATTTAAAAACTTATGTATATGTAACTATGTATGTATGGTCTTTTAAATGTTGGTACTTTTTCGGCTTATTTAGTACACTTTTTTGGCCATTTGGTACAAAACTAAAAAACTCATTTATCATCCCTGAAACTACCGATAAAAGCATAGCAACAATGCTGCAGCCAAGGTGTATTAAACAAGGTGGTGTTGGGGCGACAGCTGAGTTTTTCGCCGTGGAGGCCATTACGTCAAAATGATGTGTTTGTTGTAATTCATACCAATGACAGTATGGACATCAGCGTATAATTTGTTAGTGTAATTTTTTACTTATATACGGCCAACACCACCTTGTTAAATACGCCTTAGCTGCAGCCATGGCATACTTAATAAGGTGGTGTTGGGGCAACAGCTGAATTTTTCGCCGTGAGAAGCAGCAGAAGTTAGCTGCAGCTGTAGCGCACTATATCCACAAAAGATATCACATTCGCTTACGAGCATAGGTAAGATCTCGCGGAAACCCACACAGAAGTCGACGCCACGATCTGTATCGCGCAGTGGCGGCAAGATTCGCTGGCATAAAAATGGCCACAAAAACCGCTGTAACCGCGGCAATAACCAAACGAGTGTTACCATTTTAGCCGTTTTCCGGCCGGAAAAATTTCGATTTAGCCGGCAGCCGATTTGTTAGCCGTTTTGCAGCAAAAAATTAGCCGATTTTGCTATTTGCCTTGTTTTCTTAAATTTCAAATATGTATATACATGTTTCCATTTTTGACTAAGCGACTCAAAATCTGTTAGAAATGGCTACTAGCCTTATCGTGGAGAAAATTTTCATGTCAGGCAGGGTTGTATGAAATTGGGCCCATTTCGCTTATTTTTATTTTAAACGAAGAAGGGATTTTCTTCATAAAATGTTTGTTATAAATGTCTTAATTTTAAGTGTGAAGTTTTATTCGCAAACTTAGAAAATAAGAAATTGTTTCACTGTTAAGACACTTAAGAAGCGTTTGTGTTTGGATATAGTGCCAACAAATAGAATAGGTATTATATGTAGGTATTGTCTTCCCAGATAGCGCATATTCAATTCTGCCTAAATTACAAAACATAATTTTTGCCCACTCCCAAATTTTTTGCGGCTCGAATTTGTAACATCTCTCCAAGAAATAGTCTTTTTACTCGTGATTTATTTAAATAAAACATGTAAAATTTAGTTGAAAGATTTTAGCCGTTTTTAGCCGGTTTTATTTGCCAATTTAGCCGGTTTGTCCAAAAAGTTCTGGCAACACTGCTGCGGTCAATGAGTTAATTGTGATTAAAGGTAACAAAAAACAGCTCAAATAATCATTGCAAAAATTAGCTTCAACCAAACCGCACCAAACGCCTATTGTATGTGTGTATTGCATTTTATAAACCAACCCTGCAGTAAGTCGTGCTAGTTAAGGACTAGCGCAGAACTAGCTCTTTAAAGGCGGTACTGGTTCTCGATCTATCCCAACGCAGTGCTTTTAATTGTCTCTTTTTAAATGGCGATGTCCTACGAAGTGGAAATTGCCCCCCTCTGCAGAACTTTCGAACTAATTCTGAACTGGTTCCATTTTGAACAGTTCTGGGACAATAAGTTTTTTATGAGAAAAAATTTTAAAACTTGGTTATTGGATATTGTTGGTATTCTCAACTGGTTCTATTTTGGACAGATCTTCGACAATAAGTTTTGTATTTAAAAAAAATCTGATTATTAGATTTTTCGATATTTTTTCGTTTTTTCTGTTCTTTTACAGACTGCATTTTATTAATTTTTATTTATTGTTTTATTTTATTTATATTAAATTTGATAATTTTCTTTCGGCACTCAACAATTTAAATTTATTAGATCTAAAAATCACAACTTCCGCCACCGCGATTTGAACTCGCGACTAACAATGTTAGCGTCGGAGGTCTTCCCGCTGAACTATTTTCGTATTGTACGAGAAGTGAGAATTCGTGCATTTACTTCTCAGCAGCACACCGAAAGTTTCAACTGTCCCTCTCTGCAGCCGTTATGCACTAGTTCAGAGATAGTTCTGAAGTATGTAGGGCGGAACTAATGCTTTAATAGACTGTCTCTAAATTTTACTCCAGAGAAGCTTAAACCACAAAATTTTAATACACATACAGTGAAAATTTGAAAGGCTCTAAAACATTTCTGTTCGCAATCAATTAATCTTAGCTAGCTAAACTATTGTGGGATACCACTAACTAACAATAAGTCCAATGTCTTTCTATTTTCTTCCCACAGATCCTGAAAGTGACTGCCATCGATCTGGACAATGCACGCATCACCTATAGTTTGGTTAGCAGTGTAAACACCACTTTAAGTTTCACCTCAGCTCGTAAACTTCCAACACCAACCTTACTGCATCTCAGTGGCGGTGGCTTTACTACTTCCAAACAAAGTATTTCTGCCGAGGAAGCCCAAGTGGCAAACCTCTTTGGCATTTTTCCCAACAGCGGTTGGTTGTATCTGCGTGGCACGTTGGACCGAGAATCGCGCGATCGTTATGAGCTTATTATTATGGCAAGCGATAATGGTACACCAGCTGCGCATGCACGAGCACGTGTCACTGTTGAAGTGTTAGACACTAATGACAATGACCCGCGCTTCTTGAGCAGCGCATACGAATTCTCCATCGAAGAAAATATGCACCGCGGTGCCCTGGTGGGCGTGGTAGCTGCCACCGACTTAGACTTGTATGAGAATGCTGAGATTCTCTATACGTTGATACCATCTAACACGAGCTTCCAAGTAAATCCCAATACAGGTGAGTAAACGAAACTTAAGTACATAAAAATCCAACCGTGTGATGTTGTAAAATGGCTACGATTTTCTGGGGAAATGCAAATGAAGCCAAGTCCTTCTCCAGCTGCTCTTTCCATCGCTTCCACGAATATATCCTCTACTTCCACTAATATTTATTTTAATTCGCTTCACTATTTAAATTTCGTAGTAAAGCGCATGCAGCTCATCGTTCTATCGTTTGCGTTATCCGCCGTCGCCAACTGGCAGAGGCCAGTAAATCTACCGCAGAATCTTTCTCGCGAATACTCCAAGGGTCGACTCATCAGATGTTGCCATATAACATAGTCGCGATTATACTTCGCGCAACGCATACATATATTCCCAACAACAACTACACGAATTTTCACCCCTATCGCTTACACTGCTTAATTGAGTGTCACTTTTACGAAGAAATCAAAATAACAGACTCCTATGTGATGCTATGTTGATTAACCGCTTACACGCAAAGCTCTTGTAACATATTCCTTTTGTGACAACTCTAAAGGTCTGATTATGCATACTTCGCATAACTTCGCACAACCATTTGTACCAGTGCATAAAAATGTAACTAAAGAAAATGTGAAGCGAAATCTAAACTCAACAGATCGCAGAACAGTTTTTAAAAGTTGTGCTAGTTTCTGGGCAATACATGCAAAATACAAAGTACATACGAAATTACAGTTCGAAGTTTATGCGAAGTTGTGCGAAGTTATGCGAAGTATGCATAATCAGACCATAAGCATGTATAACTGAGCCCTTAAGCGCTGGTTATGCTTACATATCAGTGCTGGGTGTAACATGAGAAGTGATAGAACTTTTGAGAAAGGTATCGACACTACATAGTACTCATATAGAATACTCTAAAGAAAAACGATTTAAGTACTGATATTTGCAAAAAACTATCGATTCTACCCGTAAGTAAATTAAAATCAGATTGTTTTGCTTTTATGACCACTTTCTACTTGGAATTGAATATACACTGCTTTTACAAGTTCAAAACAGACCCAAAAATTTCTGTAAATTTTTTTTCAAATATAAATATTTCTGGCAATATTACTTATATTATTATTTAAAATAAATGTTTACAGCAAAAAGCTTATTTAACGTATTTAATAGCAAATGCCTTACATATGTATAAGCCTTGAGCGCGTATATTTACTTATGTGTAAATATTAGAAATGAAATGCAAGCGTTCCAATCTATATATATAATATCTATAGACAGGGGTGAACGCAGATTTTTTTTTTGGGGGGGGGGGGGGGGGGGGTGGGGTTTGTGGTTGGGGGCCAAATTTTTTTCATATAATCAGTTCCATCAAATATGCCATTATTTTATTTTTTTTTATAAATACGAGTGCTGACATATATACATACATATATAGGAAAAATTTTATTATTTTATTTTTTTTTATAAATACGAGTGCTGACATATATACATACATATATAGGAAAAATTGGAAATAACATTTCTCTACAGCTTCTTCTTTAAAGGAAACAAGTAAAGAAGTATAAGTTCGGGCGAAACCTAACATTATATACCCGGCGCGCCGCGGCGTCGGTATCAAATATCGTCGACTTTCTCTAAACTACAGTTGCATGATCAGCAGGAGGGTTTTCCCGATTTCAAACTTTTTCGATAATATGCTGACTTAGACTTAATTAAATAATTTAACCAAGTTTGGTATAAATCTATATATATATATATATAAATGTACATTGTAGTAATAAAGTGGGCGGTGCTACGCCCAATTTCTAAGGGTCTATAGTAGTCTTATTTATTGTTTAGAGATTATTGTAACTATTAACTTAGAGTAAATTAGCGTCCTCAGTTATTGAAATATCGGAGTTTTCGGATGTCTGAAGTTTACCATTATACGGGAGGGGGTGTAATTTTAGCCTGATTTGGATAATTTTTAACGAATTTCTTTCTTGGTTATTGAGTGCACCGAGTTTGGTAGAAATTGATGAATCGGTTACCGAGATACACATCTGTGGTCACGCCCATTATCTAAAAATGTATAATAGTCTAATCTTCTACTAAGTGGTTATTGTAATTATCGATTTTGAGTCAATTAGCTTCAGTAGTTACTGATTTATCGCAAGTTTTCGTGTTTCTGTAAATTACCGTTATATGGGAGGTGGGCGTGGTTATTGCTCAATTTCAAAGGTTTTCAACAGATGTCTTAGCTAGACCCTAGCTAAGGCTGGTGAAGCGGCTACTGAGATACAGCGTTTCATCATAAGTGGGCGGGGTCACGCCCATTTTCCAAAAATTTCGTGATAATACTATTACCAATATTCTGCTTCGCATACTAATTTTTAACAATTTGGATCCAATATTTACTGAAATATCGTAGTTTTTTTGATTTTTTCTAAAATACCGTCATATGGGAAGTGGACGTGGTTACAGTCCGATTTCGCCCAATTTCAATACCAACCTACCTTGGATAAAGGGAAACCTTACATACCGAATTTCGTTGAGATATCTCAATTTTTACTGGAGTTATCGTGTACATGGACGGACGGACGGACAGGCTGACAGACGGACGGACCGACAGACATGGCTTAATCGGCTTCTCTATTCACTCTAAGCATTTATGTATACATTTGTCTATATCTATCTCGATTTGCTTTGGCTATTACAAACAACCGTTATGTGAACGAAGTTAATGTACCCTTGTGCACAAGTGCGCTCGGGTATAAGGATTGTATTCAATATTTTCTTGTTCGTAACTTCTGTATCTCTGTGGATGTTACGAGTACGTAAAGCTAAACCATTTAATTCTTGTTTCCCAGTTTTACTTTGTAATTATGATTTATACTTAAGAAGGAGCGTTCACTGGAAGCAAGTGTTACAGGAAGCGTTGCGCCTATCTGCCCGAATCGGTCTAGGAATATTGTTGGACTATGCTCCGTAGGTACATAGAAAAAATGCATGTATAGAAACATTATGAACCGTATAATCTTATAATTGTCAGCTGTCAAAATTTCTTGATAACTGAAGCAAAGGCAGCTCTATCGCAAATGTAAACGAAAAGAGAGTATGGGGCGTTCATATAACAAAGCTCCTAAATTTATAAGAAAATTTATTTGATAAAGTTATCGGTTTAGATGAATTACACTAATATTAATTTAAATATTAGCATGGAATTTTAATTTTAAATGTAGAAAATTATTTACCTTTAACACATTTCAACGCATTTTAATTGAAATTTGAAATAAAGTTTGGTCAAAGACCGAAATTTAAATGTAGGATCCGGTGCCCACAGATTTTCAAGGAGTTCATAATTCCCGTTATCGCTTAGTTTACCGTGAGAAAACTTTTACGCATCATTAAGAATGTTAGACTTGATTTTCGGGACGCGGAGGATTGTAAAATTATCGCTAATCTTGAAAACAATGGTGTTCAAAATATTTCTAAACTTGGAGAATGGACCATATTTGGGTCTTAAAAAACTACGCCTAATCGTTAGTATTTATACATGGTAGTAAAATTCTGATAGGATTTTTATTTATCTCATCATTATATACTGGCAACTGTGGCACTCGGCCACTTACCCTAAAATCTGGTGCACTAAGATCCTCACCGTCGGAGCGTCTTAATTTTTGCGCTGGTTAGTACTGTCAGGTGTATTTCGGCTGTCACTGTAGTTTGTGCAAATTCGTTAGCCAGACGGGCAGTATTTTTGAAGTGAGACTTCTTAGTAGGGATGTAAAAAAACATCGATGTATCGAGCAACATCGATGGTCGTCGATGTTTTTACGAATCCGATGTTAAATCAAAACAACGATGTTTTTAAAAACGTCGAAGATGTTTCTTGACTAATTTTCACGATTTAATTTTGTGCGCGCTTTAAAATTTTGTGCCATCGTTTAATAGTGATTAATAAATACTTTCGTGGAATCATGCCCAAGTATGTTTCTTTAATAAATTACCATATTACATTTAATAAATGTTCATATATGTATACGTATATAAGTAGAAATACTTTAATTGGTTTATAAGTATGTAGTTTACGTATGCGTTACGCTACATGTATTACCACAGAGATTCTAATTCATGTCAATATATTAGAGTAATAAACAAACCAAGCCTACGCTGGAGGTATTTTGATAAACTGGTAGCGGGCTCAGTGAAATTTTATTTAACTTTCCTTACAATATTTGTCAAAAGAAAAATTTAAATATATCGTCACCTGAAATGCGAAAAGACTCAACAAGATCGTAACAGAAATAAAAAAATCGTGACTAATTTTTTTCATTATAGGATGTGGGAGTTGTAATTCGATGAAATCCATCATATCAATCAAAAACTGAATTTTGAATTTTGTATTAGTTACGACTTTTTGAATTTCAGGGACGATGTTTGTTACGTCTTTTTGCATTTCGATGATATGTGATTAAATTTTTACTTTATATTTGTTTTGTAAACCACCTCTCTGAGTCAATATGTTAACAATAAGAAACAGTAATCTTTAGCGTTAGGTCAACTTTTTGATTCAGCACCCAGGTAAAAATTAGAAAAACCTGTAAAAACATTGATGTTTTCATTCGATACATCGAACTGTCATCGATGTAATTTTTCAAAACATCGATGTTTTCACCGTAATTAGCATCCATACTTCTTAGGCGGCGGTATCGCAAAAATGGAGAGTGAAATTTTTAAAACTGAAAATGTTACATGAGTAAGAAAGAAGATATAGTATAGGGAAGGGGAAAAAGAAAAGAAGGCGACGTATGACGGCTAAACAAAGGGATAGCACAAACATCCTCAACGCGCATGCATACGAGTGTCTGCATACATACGTACGTACATACGTATGTATGTTTGAATGCACGTATGTTCATATATATGTATGTACGAACTCATTTCGCATTTCAGCTCTGCCGCGACCAAGCAATATATTGGCTGGTTCTCACTATAGGCTGGTTTTCACTATGTCATATTTTGATGGCCAAATTTGCCGACATATTTTGACACAACTTTATCTCCTTTATCCATACCCCTGCAAAAATCGCGCCTACTCCATGCATGCGTGTAAAGAGTACTCCCTAAGGACCAAAGAGTACTCCAAAATTAACCACAATTCATATAAAAAATATGGTCCAATTAAAATTGCGATGTCCTAGGGCAGGACCATATACTCCATCCCTGCATTACATTAGAGTAGCACAAAACTACCCCAATATATTAACAATGGCATTGTTGTTATATTTTTTCATTTATACACGCTTTTGTTCTTCACTTCTCAAATGCTTTTTCGAAATTAATAAAAACCAAGACAAAAATTAAAAATTACATTTCGCCTCTGACGGTATTGGAACCCGAACATGCTGGGAGCTAAGAACTAACAGCGAGCATCTCTACACGTTCAGCTACAGCCAGACATGCAAATGTGCTTTCAAATGCTCAACTTCAATCACGTTTCGTTAAAACACGAGCAGTGATCGGATAACAAACAATAAGCTGGCGCAGAGACACGAGTTGGTCCGCTACAGCATGATAGAGGAACACTTTTGTAAGTACTCCAATTTACCACAAATAGACTACATGGTCCAACGATTTTTGCGGGGACCTTTACCGATGATATTATTCATTTATTTATTTATTTATTTGTCTGCAGAACTCTTTCTTACAGACTATTGAAATGAAATGAAAGTTTTAAATTGTATCAAATAGGACTTAGTTAAATAAACAAAAAAGATCGAGCTTAAATTGTATAATATTTACAGTAAAATCAAGAGCACCACAGTAGCTATTGCATAATCGAGCACATCGTACGGAGGTTCATTAAATGCATAATTAGTCTTATTGTTTGACTCAGTAAATAAGCGATTAGTCCTTAAATTATGAGGAGAAATATGACTCTGAAACAGATCAGATAGCTCACAGCAGTTGATATTGCCGTTGATGATGTTATATACAAAAATTAATGAGAAATACGCCCTTCTATCGCAGCCCAAGTAATTTGCGGCGCCCTATGTAGTGAATATGGTCAATTGGCCAGTCGATCTTATAGAAAACCATTTTTGCAAAAACCTTTTGAACTTTTTCAATTTTATTTGCTTGAACCTCATAGTAAGGATTCCATACTAGGGAGCAGTATTCAAGACGAGATCTGACTAAGGCAACGTAAAGGTCTTTAAAATCAGAGGAATTTCTTCTGATGAAACCAATCATTGCGAATGCTTTAGACACAATGTAGTCAATATGTCGTGTGAATGAAAGCTTGGTGTCGAAAACAACGCCAAGATCTTTCATCCCGTAGCTACGGCTTATAATACAATTGTTCAAATTGTAACCATAATCAATAAATTTTGGCTTTCTAGTGTAAGTTACAGTGAAACATTTTATTTATAGAGCACCATTGTTCGAATGCATGCAGATCGGATTGCAACTTTGCGCTATCTGATAAGCTGCGCAGCTCTAGCAGAAGTTTTACGTCGTCTGCAAACATCAGACAATTGGCGAACTTGAAATGATTCGGCAAGTCGTTTATAAAAAAGAATGAATAGCAATGGACCACTGTGAGTTCCTTGAGGTATGCCAGACCATGCCTCGACAAAAGTCTTTGATAGAGAAGTGCCAATTTTTATGAATAGTTTTCTACCCTTCAGGAAACTAGCGAGGAAATCTAGGAGTTTACCACTTACTCCATAACGCTCCGCGCTATACAACAGTATTGAATGGTCGACCTTATCGAAGGCCTTTGAAAAGTTAGTGTAAATTACATCTAACTGGGCATGGTTTTTAAAAGCATTTATTATTTGGTTAGTAGCTAAGAAGAGGTTAGGGCAGGTCGAAACCATGTTGGCATCTACATATAAGATTGTCTACATGATTAAAGAGTTTTCTTTGGACTATGTTATCGAATAATTTTGCTATGGTACTCTGTTTCACGATTGGTCTATAGTTACAGACATCGTTCCGATCACCTGATTTGTATATGGGTTCAATAGAGCATAGTTTCCATGAGTCCATAAATACACCACGATTTATACATTTTCTGAACAGCAAGGACAAGAGTGGAGCCATAATATCAGCACATATTTTTAAGAAGTGAGAGGAAAATCCCTCACTATCAGTTTTAAAGCTAGATTTTAAATTAGAGATTGCTTGCAACACATCTTCCGCACATATTTCGAAAGAAGTGATGGCTTCCACTGGCAGTGGTGGGAGACTATGAAAAGATTTGGTCTCATACTTTTCGTACACTTTCTGGAAAAAGCTTGCAAACAGCTCGCATGACTCTTCAACCGTCTCAGAAATACTACCCTCATATACTAAACTGGTTGGGAAGCCAGTTGTTTTCCTTTTTGAGTTAACGTATTGCCAAAAACTAGCAGGATTCGATTTAAGACTAGATTCAACAGACATTGCTTAAATAAAAAAATTGTGAAGGACGTCAAATTCTTTTCTCAGTTTTAAAAATCTCAAACGATCACTTTCTAAATTGCTAGACTTAAACTTTTTGAAGGCTTTGTTCTTTGTGTTCTTTAGATTGCACAGTTTTGAATTAAACCATGGTGGTTTATTGCGCACGATTATGGATTATAACGGCACGAACTTAGTTATTGCAAGCAAAAAATTCTTACGCAACATTTGGTAACAAACTGTGGGATCGTCCGAAGTGCACAAGATCAGTCAGTTTCTTTAAGGACATTCTTAATTGCAACGTAATTTGCTTTAGACTAATTAAACTCAGGCGCACGAATGCTCGATATGCTGCTGAAGTTATAAAACTGAAAATTAACAACTATAGCTTTGTGGTGTAACGTATTTTTTGAAATTGGAGTGGCACATTCTTCGCATGCAATTTTTAAGTTATTAGAAGCGAATATTAAATCTAAGATTCTGCCATTGTTATGTTAAATGGAGTTACATTGTTTATGACCCTGGGATAATACTGAACTAATAGTAAGAATATCTACATCTGATTTGATGTTATAAGGCAGTAGTTTTGTCATGGTCTAACCATGATATGTTGCCTAAGTTAAAGTCATCTAGGTATATTATTTCATTAAACTTAACAGAATTCGTTATATAACTTAGGTTATCTAAATCTTTCTGATAAAGTGCTACATCGTTATGATCAGGCATATATGAAAGTAAAAATATAATAGACTTATCATTTGCAAATTTTACATTACATTTACATTTACATTTACAGACTTGATCAAGTCTGCCTCCAACACAATCCAGCTCAACAGATTTACTGCACAAGTCTGATCGAATCGCGAGTAAGACTCCACCGCCTTTATGAAAACCTGTGGCATTCGAACAACGGTCATTCCGGTATACATTATAGTAGCTATCGAAGAATTCAGTGGACATAAAATTTTCATTCAGCCATGTCTCAGTAATAGCAATGATATCGTATTCGTGTAGTGACACTTCGCGATAGAACTGAGCGGATTTAGTGCGAATTCCACTCACATTTTGATAATATAGCGAATATTCAACATATGGTACATTTACAAGAGATTTAGAACACGGCACGGCTCTTATGCGGCTGCGTCTACGTTCCCCGTTTGGCGAAAAAACTTTAATGGGCGAATCATTACGTTAGATGGCCAGTTTTCTGGGTTTAAGAATTTGTCATAATGCGCCGAGGAATTTCCTAATTTGAAATAAACGTGCTTTAATGTTTTAACATCCACATTTTTCTTTATGAGCATATGACAAGATATTAGTTTTGAGTCAATAGCTGTATGCTTAGACGCGTAAGCGATAATCTCTTCTGTGGTAACAGAAGGCTTAAATGATGAGAGGTGCAACCACTTTACTTTATCTGCGACGTCTAATTCAGCACTCGGATTGGAGCCAACGATTAGATGTGAATCCATATTAAGCTTTTCTGAGGCGCAAGCAGCATGAGCAGAAGTAGCGAAATGGTATCTCCTTTTGCAGAGACAAATGAGTGAACCATGCTGGCATATGATGTAGGTTTATGAGCGGCAGACTTAGAGACAGCAGCATTTGAAACAACATCAGCATTTGAAGCAGCAGCAGCATCAGTCGACGTCGCTGCACACAAATCAGCGACGGCTTTACATTGCTCGACTGGGGGAGCTGATGGAACATACTGCGAGTGATCGGTAGAGTCGCTCTTTCCAGCGACAGTCGAACGGGACTGCTTTTGTTTGAGTAATGCGGCAACAGAGGCGGCTGGCGTATTGACAGTGGATGCGGGAGAGCTAATTATTTCTTTTGGTTTATGTTTTTATGCTCTTTCCGTTTTTGCATTTGCAAGAATATGCATTTAGGCGAAGTTCTTTCACTTCTTCTTTAAGCATAGCAAGTGCAGAGCAGACATTGGCAAAGGGTGCTGTTTTTGTGACTTTAAGCCTACTCACGTTAAAAACGGAGGATGAACGAACACCACCGCAAAGCGTCCTGTCTTGCAAATACAGCCACCACAAGTGAAGGATGCTTATAACAGCTCATACTAATATTGACTTCGGCAAATCTGTACTCCGAATGATCGTGCACGAAACCAGCAACCGCCGTATTTGATCGACTGCCAAAAGCACGATACTGCTTTGGACGGTTGCCGAAAGCATGACAGCTTATGTGAAAGACTGCGAAGGCAAGATGCCGCAGTTAGCTAACTTGATTTGTTGCAGAAGTCAAACCGCAGCCTTTGGTTTGTTGCTGGAGGCGCGTTTGACGTATTGCCGAAGTGATGATACTGTAGTTCAAAAACATTCAAAGACACTTGCTTGTTTGAAATGAAGCATTGATATGTACATACATACATACTTACGTACGTATGCATATTCACAACAAGCCAGCAGTGAGCAATGCATTTGAATGGTAGACGCGCTATAAATACATACATACATGCATACGAGATGATAAATTACCCTTTACCACATTCGTCGTCATTTCAGCAACAAGTCAGATGATTTTCAGCAACAAGTCAGATGATTTTCAGCAACAAGTCAGATGATTTTCAGCAACAAGTCAAACGACTGCAACAAATGATGACTCTCATGTTTTCGGAGCCGTTCAACTGCCACGTTTGCTGGTTTCGTGCACGATCATTCAGAGTACAGATTTGCCGAATTCAATATCAGTATGAGCAGTTATAAGCATCGTTCACTTGTGGTGGCTGTATTTGCAAGACAGCACGCAATGCGCTCGTGTTCAGTCATCCTCTAATTTCGTTTAGGTATCGATACTACTAAGCCAACGCCGCTGCTCAGTCATACAAAGCAGCGGTATTGAATGATTATGAACAGTTGACGATCAACCAATGCCATTCCCTGGTGCAGAGACAACTTCGCCGGCTAGCAGCATGATTCAATAATACAAGGTTCGATAAACTGACAGTTGTCTCTCTCGCACCGCTCCCTTAGCAGTGGCACCGTGTTGCTTCTTTGCAAATTTACATGGAAACAGTGTAGCGTTGGTGTGAAATAAAAGTATAAGCTTTTGTGCAATATGTTTATTTGTATATGCATATGAAGCATATTTAACTGATGAAAACCTAAGCATTGGATGTTTACATCAATCTCATAGTAGTCTTATTTTAATTTTGAGTCATTTTGCAGTTTTTATACGGCTAAATAGCATATAAATTACGTAATTCACGTAGATATATCAATATTACGTTCAACATTTCGTTTAAAATGCCAGATTTCCTGCAAATACGTTAGAATTTACGAAAGGAATTTCACTACTAATTGCCTACTTTGCGTACTTTTCTACTACCGTTTTCGAAACAAGGGATTGCATTCTTGCCCTTTCTCTGTCCTTCGTAAATGCAACCTTTTGTAAGGGAGTGTCAAACCGCAGCTGTAATAATTATCTAACCTTGTATTATTGAATCATGGGCTAGCAGACTGCGCATTGTTTTTATCTCTAAATGCATATTTTCTGTTTTTTCTAACAAACATTGTTTATCTGCTTGCAAAGAAATTATCACCGAAATAGCGCGCGCATTCTCGGACTTAAGAGCCGCCATTTCTTTTAAAACCGACGGAAGGTATGTTTGTTAGTTGCTCGCTGGTTAGGCGTTTGTTTGATTAGTGGTTGTTGTTGCTGTGAGACATTAGCACTTTTTCCGATCAGAGCTGCTGAGTTCGGTGATGGCGAGATATCCGATTCGCCGTTCTCAACACGATTAACGAAGGGTGGGGGTGTGCGAATAGATTTTCGGCGAGCATCTGCGCATTTTTGGCAAAAGTACTTTTTGTCAGAGCAAGCCAAAAACTCTGCATCAGCGGGCAAAACACCAACACAATCCAGATGAAAAAATTCGTTGCATTTACCGCACTGGATTTTGGCTTGCGAACGATCTACTTTTTGTCCGCAAACACAAGGCATTTTAAGTAATTTAACACGAAATGTATGATTATAATTATTTGTAAGAGTCACTGTCTCAACACATTGCCTAAACAGATTAGTTTATGATTATGCTCGGCTTTAATGTCACAGTAAAATATCACAAAGGAACGGTGCTGAGCAAAACACGTCCGCTCGCGACGACGACACGAAAGCACATTATGGGCCAACAACTGACAGATAGCCGATTTCGCAGCGCATGCAAACGACTAAAGACCTATCCTGATCCAAATCAATCGACAAACCGCTTTTTTATCCCATTTAACAATGTGTTTTCACTTATTTTACGACAAATGCCACTGAATATGATGTAGTGAAAACCAGCCTTATGTCAAATTCAGTGGCATTTGCCGTTAAATAAGTGAAAACACATTGGCAAATGGGATTAAAAAGCCGTTTAACGATTGATTTCGATCACTATAGGTCTTTAGTCGGGTACATGCGCTGCTAAATCGGCTATCTTTCAGTTTTTGGCTCATAATATTATCGGTAAAGCTATAGATCAATGCTGGGCACACCAACACAGTCTCATTTTGCCGTGGTATTAGTGCGTCGCGCTCAGTTATGGTTGCCACATTTTTTATATGTACTAAAAGTGGTATTTTTCGTGCATGGGGTTTGGCCTATTTGGCTTAAACCTATAGTGAAATAATGAATCTTGGAAGTTTTTGGTAACTAATACTATTAGTTTGTAGAACCTTTTACATACGAAAAATTTAGTGCTTGAAAAATTAAAAAAATAAAAATAAATTAGTAAAACTCATTTGTACAATACCTGGGCACCGTTTTATTAGAATCAATACTTTGAAATGCTGGTCGGCCAGATGGTTACGGTGTTTGGATTTTATTATTTTCATATGACTAGGTATTCAGTCCCAAAAATAGAGTATAAGTTATAAATATTATTCATTAAGTATTTTTGGGCATAAACCAGCATTTACATTTCTCTATCGATTTCTTTAGATAAAAAAAATTTATTCTCGAAAATAAAACATGCAATTTGTGCCCTTTTTTATAAAAATCATGGAACTTATTAAAAAATTATTGAAGGTTGGCCAGCAAGCACCTCATTTTATATTTTTTTTAATTCACACGGCAATTTGCTTATATTAAAAATACGTAGGCACAACCACATAATAGACATTGCGGCTTGTTGAAAGTTCTTTAACCTATAAACTGTAACTCTAATATAGAGTCGGACTATTTTGTGTTTGAATCGTAGCAAACACCACTTTTTGCTTTGGGCATTTTTTGATAATTTTCTACACAAAATATGGCGAAGAAAAAGAAACCAACAGCCGAGCGTGACGTTACCTTGGTGAAATCTGCTGGCAGACTGAATCGAAATTCGCTGCTTTGCTTCTGTATATGTACCAGGGATGAAAAATGGAGATTTCAGATTGTACCTAATATCATAAAATATATGTACCTAAATGAGACAGATTGTACCTAAAAAAAGTTACATAATTCATTTGTAGTTTTTTTATACATTTTATTTAAAATATGACTACAAAAGATGGATGTACTTTAAACATGATTATGTTTTTTTTTTCAACTGAGCCTATATCTATAGACTATAGTCTAATGGGAATCGGAGAAGCGTTGTTTTTGTCTAACTTTGACTACTGAAAAATATGGTGAAAAAGGCAAACAACACGCTTTGCGAAGTATACTTCTTTATCCAGCCACAACACGAAAAGTCTGCTAATTTATCCGATTCCTTTTAATAGGTGCAACAAGTCTAGAGAAAATAATCAAATTGCCGTAAGTAACTTCGAAAGCCTTTTAAATATATTTCCAGAAATCAAAAGCCGAATATTTGTCAATAATAATAATTGTACCTAAAATCTACTGACTGTACCTAATGTACCTTTAAGACATCAAACGTCGGAAAAAAGTATAATTGTACCTACTTTTTCATCCCTGATATGTACGTATACGAACTGCAGATAATAGCCCGAACACAATGAAGACGACGAGCTACAAACCACAGCTGTCAAATTATTTTAACACGTACTCTTATGTAGATAATTATTTTGGCGACGACCGGGCTACGCGACGGCTGTGGTTGTGGCCAGATTAGATCTATTTCTATATTTCTGGCGACAGATAAGGTTCTTCCTCTTCTTTTATGTCAAACTCATACAAATTCATGATGTCGCTGCCGCGTTCAAAGAAATCATGTCGCCATCGACAAAGCGCTTAGATAATAAAGATGACAAATTGGAAGCTGTGGTCGGTAGCTCGTCGTTTTCAATGTGTTCAGAACTTTATGGCAGATTTTGGCGTCAAAATATGACATAGTGAAAACCAGTCTTAAAGTTCAGTTAGTCTAGACTTAACTTAATTTAACTTGCCGTAAGAAATCATCAATGATTACTCAACACGTCAACTTAAGCCAAGAGTGGAAATATTTTGTTTTTGTATTCTATTTGTCAACTGTTTAACAGTTCGCCGGCTAAAATACCATATCAAAAAAATTCATGCAAACAAAAATGCTTGCTTTCATTTTTTTTAAGAAATACAAATCCGAACCACTAAACTATATACTTATAAATATTAAAGCTTTTACCTATTCGGTTACTCTTTCAACGGTACCGGGTTTGGCTTAAGAAATAAGTATCACTATTAAATACTTAAAACGGGTGTCAAATTTTCGCAAAGTGGTCAAAAATTTTACCCCCGCCGCAGCGATTCGGTAAGTAATTTTGCATCTTAATTAATTAATTGATATTATAAAAGGCATTTACGTTGCAGTAAGCATAAGTACCAGGAGCGCAGTAAGTGAAACTTTGGAAAAGGTGAAGAAGTGAAAGGCAAGTACCAAAATGAGTAAAAAAAACTCTTAGGAATCTTGTTCCTTTGGTAAAGCAATATTTTAATAGAAATGCAGAAAAATATTAGAAAATCGATAGTTTTGCTTGAGTAGAAAGTGGTAGTGTAAGTGTTGTAATTGAAAGTGACTGCAATATTGAAGTTAGTTTGGAATAGAGATGGCACGGGCCGGGCTTTGGGCAGGGGCCCGCTGGGCCCCTCCGTAAGCCCGCGAGTACGGGCCGGAATATTTGCTGTCAGCACGAACTCGTGCGTGCATGGGCGTTCAGTAAAATTTCATAAAAGCACGAAAAAGCCCGTTGCTAATACTACAAATTTAGATGAGCTTTAGTTTTTATAAAAAAAAATAGTACATATGTATTTAAAACTCTTTTGATAACAGAAAAGCAAAAAAATAAATATTTGGAAACCGATAGAAAAAATAAGATACTTAGTAGTTTTGGTTACATATCTGTACATAAAATACCTTCCACTTTTTCTACTTCCCAGAAAATATATTATAAAAATCTACAATAAAAGTTGGCTCTTTATTTCCGGGCTGGGGCGTGTCCCGTCGTGCCGGGCCGGGCCGGGCCCCACTAAAATTCTTATGGTGCGGGCTCGTGCGTGTTTTTGAAAGTTGATTTTGCGCTTGTGCCGGCCCGGGCCTGAAAATTTAGGCCCGTGCCCATCTCTAGTTTGGAAAGTGACTGCCAAGGCGAATTTATACAAGGTGGTGCTACTGGCGACTTAAAATTTTCGCCGCGGTACTTCTTAATGTCAAAATAGTGTATTTGTTGTAATATGAATTCGCCTTGTTTACAACAAACACATCATTTTGACATTAGGAAGTACCGCTGCAAAAATCTAAATTCGCCATCAACACCACCTTGTATAAATTCGCCTTGGTGACTGCGGTGGTGACGATGTACCAGGGCGCTCCAACTTTATTCCGAAAGTTGGCAACGTTCATAAACTTAGGTTAGGTTAGGTTAGGTTGATGTGGCTGCCAGTGACCCCACTAGCACACATAGGCCCTAGGTTGTGGGCCCGTTGTGATACCACGCGGATCGTTAGAACCCTCCTACTCAAACCATCGTGTGGATTTTGCGAAACCCAGAAGTTGCCGTATGCCTACTTCGGCTATGTCGGTTAGGTCCTCAAGGAATCCTGAACCCATGAACTTTTGTCTTCTTCTACAAAGTGCGTGGCACTCGCATAACAGGTGCCGCAAGGTTTCTGGCTCTTCTTCATTTCTGCAGCTTCTGCAGAAGTCGTTATGGGGGATCCCTAACCTCTCCGCGTGCCCCCCGATAGCAACATGGCCTGTTAGCAGACCCACAGCTGCGGCTAGGTCTCCTTTGCTCAGCATGAGCATAAACTTAAGTCCTGGGCAATTCGAAACTGTATATCGCATAATTCCCTAACAGATCTATTGCATACTTTAAAAGACATGGGTGTTAATGATTTGCCCCTTTCCGCGAAAAGTTTACTTGGAACTGAAAAAAATAAAATACAGCTCCGAGCTATACCCAGTAGTGAATTTGTTTATTTCGGAGTCCAAGCATACTTTTCAGGAAACTTATTTAAGTTTCCAGAGACCTTAGAAGAAATTAAAACAGATGTCGGCATAGATGGACTCAGGTTATTTAAAAGCTCTAATAAGGTATTGTGGCTAATTTTAGGAGCACTTTTTGGGTATCCTCAGGTACAACGATTTGTAATTGCTTGCACGATGTAAATGCACGATGCTCGGTCTGACTTTTCGTTTAAAAGTAGGTTTGATCCCGGGCATCACTG
>NW_023458580.1:501939-508785 GCF_013731165.1 Rhagoletis pomonella | reverse complement strand
TGAACCAACGGTCGCTAGGTTTATGGCTTTCTTTAAGAAACACCGGGGCGAAAATTTTAACTGCTCCTGTAACACTACCTTATATGAGTTTGCCTTGCTATCATCCTCACATATGTTCATCAGAGTATATCAACGAAAGACGAATTAATACAAGGTGATAGCGGGAGCACAAACACTACTCTAGAAAAGTGTACGCACAATGACAACCCAGTAAGAACAGTATTTGTAATCCAACGCGTTATATCGCATGTAGTGCTATAAAAAGTATGTGTGAGAAATTCAAAAATGTTCCATCATTTAGTAAAGGGCTTCTGGACCAATCTAACTCATTCTCTGTTGTACGTGTGAGCATTTATCTCTTTCTTATACGCGTAATTTTACTATTATGAAATAGAATAGTTATCTCTTTCCAATCGTCTATAGCAAGGCAATTTTTAACGCGATATGGATATGTATAACGTATCACAATGTTGTACATGCAGTGTACTCCTAACGCACAGAAAATACATTTTCTAAGTTATATACATACCCAGAGGCGTTATTAGGGTGGCATTGCTGGCAAAATGCCACGGGCCCCCGATCCGAGAGGGCCCTGGCCCAAGAGACCGCGAGCTCAGAAATAACCTAACATTTTTAACAAGATATAATTTTTTTTTATTACTTAAAATCAATTAAAGTGAGACACAATAAAGACCCTATGGTCACCATTTTTGTCGAGATATTTTTTTTTTTTTTTTTTTAATTTGGTTCATTTTTTTATTAAAAAATGAACCATATTAAAAAAAAATATCTCAAATTAAATAGCAAACAAAAAATAATAATTGTGAAAGCTCGTCAAAATTTGGGTCGGCTACAGTTTTTTCGACAACTGTATTTATGTACATTTTTTATTCTTTATTTGTTAACTAACTTTATGGGGGGTCAAGGCTCTTGATATTGCTTCATACGTGTTGTAATGTTCTGAGTCAGGAGCGGATGGCTCAAGACTGACCATACGTGGCGACGAGTCACACCCTGCGAGAGGTGCCCCTGCTTTTACTGAATATGGCGGATCTAGAGAGGACAACTCGATAAAACCCGTAATTCCGAGTGTCATCCGTACCGTGCTTATGGGATGAATGGCACTACGTAAGTGTGTCTTATAACGGTGGCCTCCAGATACCTGGCGCCCTCTGGTTGTAAGAAGTCTTGCTCGGGATATTGGGGGCTATGTCCCAGCTGACATCCCTTCCCCCATACTCGTGCGACACACATGAACAGTAAAAACAATATAAATCAAAAGCCAGAAGGAGCTGCACAGCTCCAAACAATGGCCAATGCTGGCCTTTCGACTTCTGTCGAAACAGAAACCATCGCTACAGAACTGCTGGGGGCGCATAGTCCCTCGTATGATGTAGAGATGGTGGATACTAGCGTGAGACAGGATGCAAGTCCCGTCAGAACGCTATCTGATATCTCGCCGGAGGATGAGCAGAAGTTGCTTGCCTCTCCGGTGAACAACCCATCTCACCAAGCACGAGAGCGGGAGCGGCTTAGCGGAGCCGGTCGGAAACGCCTCAAGCGGTACATAGAAAGGGGAATGAGCTATGAGCAGGCTAGAGAAAAAGCTAAAGAACCCGCTGGCCCACCACGGAGGGAAAAGAAAACCCTCCAAAAAAGACCTAGGTCTGATAGCTCTACCCCGCAGAGGCGATCCCCGAAGAAATTTGCCAAATCCAGTGAGGGATCTGCAGGGGGCAGGCCAGCTGGGACTGCCTCTGTGCCCACCGGGGAGGCAACTGTGCCGCATGCACCTGCGGGGAGCCGGTTTCATTTAGGGATGCACTGTGCGGAGTGAAGCTGGGTTTAGTCCCAGAGGACTATCCAACCACAGTGTGGTCAACGGATGAGCTCAAAGCTATCCAAAATGCCATCCTCAGGGCGGTCAGGAGCAACACAGTTAGCGCTGTAAAGCCTATCTTCAAGGGTTGCACCTTCCACTCGGGATGGCTATCCATCAGTTGCAGAGATGCTGCGACCGCGGGGTGGATACGGAATACTGTTCCAAAGCTGGCACCATGGAAGGGGGCGAAGATGAAAGTGGTCGAGGAGGCAGAAACACCTCGCCGCATCATTCTTGTGGGACTCTTCCCGGAGCTGGACAGCTCTGCCAGTGAGGATGCGCTCAGTCTGCTTCAGGCACAGAATGACGGCCTGAGAATTCCGGACGGGCGCATTCTGAATCGAGTACGCAGGTCAACAATGGCGGAAATCACCATTGCAGTTGACCCGCTATCAGCGGACACGCTAAAGCACCGCGGGAACGTGGTAAACTATGGCTTTGGCGTAGTAAAACTTAGGGAGAAAGCCAAACCGTCGATGCCCGTGGTAGACAAAGATGCCGCCGACACCGAATACCCTAACTCGGAGGAGCAACCTTGCTGCTCCAAAGACGTCATCGTAGCTCCCAGGCAGCTACCCAATGACACGCAAGTGCAGCAGAAGTCATCGGAGGTTGGCACAGAGCTACACGTAGCATACAAAGCTCCAACAACGCCTCCGAAAACAGCGACAACAACATGCCCGACCCTACAACAGGTGCTGGAAGAAGCCCAAAAAAGCGTCGGACCCATCGCATCCCTAAAGCCTGCAAAACGGCCACCACTACATGGCAGGTCCAAAGCGGCTATGTCCAGCCGCAAAGGCAAGGGAGATGCAAGGACGGCCGAAGAAGCGGTCTTGCTGAAGGGCAACAGGGGGAAGAAGGTGGCTGCGCGCGGCCGAAAAGACCGCAAGTAATGGCACCTCACCCCAAAAACTCCACAAATCTGAGGCACATTAAATGCCTCCAAGTGAACCTTCACCACGCGAAAGCAGCATCGGATGTTTTACATAGGAGGTTCACAAACGAAGGCTTAGGTGTAGCCTTCATCCAGGAACCCTGGATATTAAGAGGTGACGTCAAAGGCCTTAATATAAAGGACGGTAAGATCATCTATGCCGTCAGCTGTCGCCCAAGAGCGGCGATGCTATTATGTAACAAACTAACGTTTCTCCCTCTTTCACAGTTCATTACGGCAGATCTCGTTGCGGTATGGGCCAAAATTCCTACTCCTAGGGGGGTGCAAGAGGCAGTACTTGGGAGATAGCCCCGATACCTGAGGTAAAGGCGCTTACGGATCACTGCCGGCAGAGTGGTATACCCTGGATCCTCTGCTGTGATGCAAATGCCCATAGCACTGTCTGGGGGAGCACCGACACCAACAAAAGGGGTGAGTACCTCCTTGAGTTTATAAGTAGTTATAATATAAGTATTATAAACCATGGCAATGAACCAACGTTCAGGAACGCTATTAGAGGGGGAGTCTTAGATCTTACTCTAAGTAGTCAGCACATGGCAGCGTCTGTCACAAACTGGCGCGTCTTAGGGGAGGTATTAATGTCGGACCATATGCACATAGAATTCGACATTGGCCACTTTTCTGAGCATGAATAGGTTTTTAGAAATCCCAGAAAAACGAACTGGGAATTCTTTCGCTTTATCATGGAAGAAGGTGGAAACAGCCATGGTGGTCAAATTACGACTGCGCACGAGCTTGAAACTGAAGCTGAACTGCTTCGTTCAGACATTGGAATAGCTTTCAATAGTAGCTGTCCCCAAGGAAAGGTAAAATCCAAACGTGATGTGCCTTGGTGGAGCAAGAAGCTTGAGCAAATGAGATGCCAATTCAGAAAACTATTCAATAGAGCAAAGAATACGGGTGATTGGAATCCGTACAAACTTGCACTAACTTCTTACAACAAAGAATTGCGGAAATCCAAAAGAGCTAGCTGTCGAAACCACTGCGAGTAAATAAAGAGCATCCCAGAGGCAGTACGCCTCCAAAAAGCTCTAAATAGGGAACACAAAAATACGATCGGCACTCTAAAGAAACCAGATGGTACTTATACTCAGTATCCGGGAGAGACTTGCAGACTTCTGCTAGACACTCACTTCCCGGGCTGCAAAGCGGGCTATTATCTACCGGAATTGGGTGTCCCAGCACGCACTTCTGGTAGAGAGCAAAGCCTTGCAACTAAACTTACTACGGTAGAAATAATGCAATGGGCGGTATCTACCTTCAGCCCATACAAATCACCAGGACCAGATGGGGTCTATCCTTGTCAACTCCAACAAGGTAGTAACTACATAGCCCCAGTCCTCTCCAGACTATACAGAGCGTCGCTCCTACTGGGTCACATTCCCAGTAGATGGACTGAGGCTAAGATGGTATTTTTACCGAAGGCATGTAAACCGGAGCAAATGCCTTCATCCTACAGACCAATTAGCCTCAGCTCCTTTCTCCTAAAAGGCATGGAGAAAATCTTGGATCAACATATCAGAGAAGTCAACCTAGCGGAACGACCACTGAATAAGAACCAATTTGCCTATCAACCAGGCAAGTCCATTGAGACTGCCATTCACAGCCTTACATCGAAAATCGAAAAGGCTCTGGAGTCTAAGAACATAGCCCTTTGTGCCTTCATTGACATTTCAGGGGCTTTTGACAACACGTCATACAGGGCAATAAGAGATGCCCTGATATGCAAGGGAGTGAGCCCCATCATAATAAATTAGGTGCTTTCTATGCTAAAAACAAGAAAGATCAGGATGGAGCTGGGAGGCACGAAAGAATCGATTACAGCCACAAGAGGTTGCCCTCAAGGGGGTGTACTCTCTCCTCTTCTGTGGACTATGGTTATTGACGAACTCCTGTTCCTACTGAACGACCATGGCTTTGAAACACAAGGATATGCAGACGATCTGGTAATTTGTGTAACAGGGCTGCATGACGAAACGATCTCCAACCGCATGCAACAAGCCCTGCGCATTACGCAAAGATGGTGTGACACCAAAGGATTATCCATTAAACCTACTAAATCTATTCTGGTTCCGTTTACCCAGTGGAAAAAGTTATCCATGACAGAATTTACTCTGGGCGGCACTAGAATAGGGCTCTCTAATGAAGCAAAATACCTGGGGGTGTGGCTGGATAAGACACTAACCTGGAACTTACATTTGGATGAAACCGTAAACAAGGCAATGAGAGCCTTCTTCGCATGCACCCGACTTTACGGGAAGACATGGGGACTCTCCCCCAAAATGACTTACTGGTCATTCAACACAGTTGTGAAGCCGATAGTCACCTATCCATTCTTGGCATGGTGGACAAAAGCGGCACAAAGAACTGCTAGCGCAAAACTTAGCAAACTGCACCGAATGGTGTGCATTGGTATAACAGGGGCTATGCGGACCTTTCCTGCTGATGCACTTAGTGCTCTGGTAGGCATAACGCCCTTCACAATTCTAATAGAGAGGGAGGCCAGTCTCTCGGCACTGAGAATCCTAAATACTTCCGAGTTAAAAACCGGAAACATGACAGGTCATATGAAGGTTCTTATGAAATTCACAAATGACCCCATAATGCATATGCGGGACTCAGTAGCTCCGATACTAGTAATTTCTAGGAATTTCATGGTATCTATTGCGGACCGAGCATCCTGGAGCACAGGACCCCTACACCAAACCCGGAGCTGAAGTTTGGTACACTGACGGATCAAAACTTGAAGATGGAAAAACTGGAGCTGGTAGGCCGAATTTTAAAAGATCGATACCAATGGGCAGCTACCCCACCATTTTCCAAGCAGAGATTCATGCGATCGATATCTGTGGCAGAGAATGCCTCAGAAGAGGAACATCCTCTAAAAACATCTGCATTATGTCGGACAGTCAGGCTGCCTTGCTAGCACTGAGGTCCCACATAATAACATCAAAACTAGTGTACGACTGCCTCAACACCCTAAACGGTCTTGGAAGAAAGAACACAGTATTACTGGGCTGGGTGCCGGGGCACGAGGGCCATGACGGCAATGAACAGGCGGACCGCCTAGCAAAACACGGAGCTACCACACTATTCCATGGCCCGGAGCCCTTCTGCGGGCTCACCAAAGCCCACCCAAGGGAGGTCATAAACAAGTGGGTCGACAAAAAATTCGAAAGGCACTGGAATGAATGTCCGGGGCAAAGACAAGCTAAGCGGTTCATCTGTCCATCACAAGAAGCTTCAAAAAAGCTCATAAATCTAGGCAGGGAGGACCTTCGAACTCTCACTGGGTACTACACGGGACATTGTTCTCTGCGTTATCACCTCAGTAAAATGAATCTTTCAGACACGAACGTCTGTCGCTTCTGTGAGATGGACGAAGAAACGCCAGAACACATCCTTTGTGAATGTGTTGCTCTCGCTAGACGCAGACTCGCTCACCTAGGTGGTACAACACTTAATCCATTCGAAATATGGAACAAAAAGCCCACCGAAGTGCTAGCTTATATTAAAAGCCTTCATATATAGGGTAAAAGGCCACGCACAATAGACCACCTTAGAGGTCGCAGTGCTCAAGGCTCATAATAATAATAATAATAACTAACTTTATGACCATTTGGTTTGGTTTATGAATACACATGAATAAAATAAACAGAAAAACCAGCAATGTTTCAAAATACATACACATTTTTTTGTAAATAAGGAGATATCTATGTGTGGGGATTTTACGAAATTTCGAAGAAAATCGGGGAATTTCATTGTCGAAATCGGGGAATTATCAAAAATGAGTTGGCTTGTTTCCTAGCTTTTGTTATTTTAAAGATAAATGTCATAAGTAGTCTTTAACGTTATATATTTTTGAAGACAGTTATATATCACGTCACACATACGGAAAACTTGGCGAATCCTGCAAAGTTAAAAATTAAACCAAAGTATTTTAAAAATTATCAAGGTACATTTTGAATAAAATACTTTGATGAGAAATCTATGAACCGAAATATGT
>NW_023458580.1:500280-501839 GCF_013731165.1 Rhagoletis pomonella | reverse complement strand
ATAAAGTAAATAACTCAATTATCCGATTAATTGGAAATTATGATTACTCAAAAGTTCAGTTACTCGAGTAATAAAGATTTTTGATTAACCAAAAACAAAAATATTTGAGTAATTTGCTTATTATAAATCAACATTTTGAGTACAACGAGTAATCAATATTTCAAAGTACTCTTTACATATAAAGTAGTTGAAGTTCTTTGATACTTTGAAAACAACGTTTCTGTTTTCAAAAATTTAAATGAAAAATATTTTTTCATATACAGAATATAAAAAGAAAAATAAGCATTTTCCAAAGCAAACTCTTTTTACGCGCAAAATTAATTTTTTTGAGTAATCATATGTATAGTAACTCGATAAATCACCATTTGGAGTAATCAAAATCTTGATTACTCGAGTAATTGATTACCGAATAATTGATTAACCAACTCGCTCGAGTAATCGAATAATCTCACAGCCCTAATTGAAGTTATTGTTTAATTTCTAACCAAACCTATGTAAGTAACTCAATCGCCTAATGGTTTGCCGAGCCGTAAACATATGTTTACACATCGTGCTACACACGTCTTTTTTTCTATATATATAAAATTAAGTGGCAAAACTTCCTGTTCGCATACTCCTCCTAGACGGCTTGCCCGATATCAAAGAAATTTTCAGGGGTGATTGGGGTCTGTGTGGAGGGTGCACATAAGAAATTTCATGTGTGTATCTTTGCACGTTTTGCAAAAACAAAAAAAAACAAAAAATTAATTCTGTTTGGCTTTACGTGTTTTTTTCGGATTTCTATCATTCCTAGACGGCTTGCCCGATTTCAATGAAATTTTCAGGGGTGATTGGGGTCTGTGTGGAGGGTGCACATAAGAAATTGCATGTGTGTATCTTTGCACGTTTTGCAAAAACAAAAAAAAACAAAATTTATTCTGTTTGGCTTTACGTGTTTTTTTCGGATTTCTATCATTCCTAGACGGCTTGCCCGATTTCAATGAAATTTTCAGGGGTGATTGGGGTCTGTGTTGAGGGTGCACATAAAATGAAATTTTCAGAAGTGATTGGGGTCTGTGTGGAGGGTGCAAATAAGAGATTTCTATCATTCCTAGACGGCTTGCCCGATTTCAATGAAATTTTCAGGGGTGATTGGGGTCTGTGTGGAGGGTGCACCAAAAATGAAATTTTCAGAAGTGATTGGGGTCTGTGTGGAGGGTGCACATAAGAGATTTCTATCATTCCTAGACGGCTTGCCCGATTTCAATGAAATTTTCAGAGGTGATTGGGGTCTGTGTGGAGGGTGCACATAAAATGAAATTTTCAGAAGTGATTGGGGTCTGTGTTGAGGGTGCACATAAGAAATTTAATGTGTGTATCATTGCACGTTTTGAAATTAATTCTGTTTGGCTTTACGTGTTTTTTTGGATTTTTATTATTGTTTTGCCGCAAGATTGGCAGTCCTGCCTTTTACTAATAAATAAACAGAAACAGCTGGCGAATGTTTACAATTATTAAAAAACATTGACAACAACATTGTGTGTTTTTTCCAGATTTAATTCAATCGATTTGCTACATTT
>NW_023458580.1:497677-500180 GCF_013731165.1 Rhagoletis pomonella | reverse complement strand
TTTACAATTATTAAAAAACATTGACAACAACATTGTGTGTTTTTTTCCAGATTTAATTCAATCGATTTGCTACATTTATTCGAAAAGAATACTTTAACACTTTGACCTCGATTTTCTCAAAACCTGTACGTGTTGGATCCTTTAGCGGTTATTTAAGCAATAACAGTATCGATAACAATATCGATTATTTTATCGATAGCAATATCGATTATTGTATCGATAAAAATATCGAGTTTTATATCGATAACAATATCGACCTTCATCGTCATCCTTTTCTTCATATTTATCTTTATTTTTGCATATTCCTCTTCACCTTTACCTTAAAGTGTTTAAATTTACTTTGATCTTCGTTTTTGCCTGTACCTCTAGGTATCTTTGTTTTTGTTTTTATTCTCAAACCGCTAAACCGCTGAGAACTCTTTCCAGTTGCATTATTCCCCTTGAATTTGTAATTTACTCCCAACCAACCAACTCTTTAAATATATTGTATAAATGAGGTCATACGAGTTTTGGGAGAGGGTTACAACACAAAAATACATTTATGGCGCAGCGAAGCACGCCGGGTAATTGCTAGTTGGTTTATAAAAGTTTGTTATTTTTTCGGAATGGATTCGGAGCGTAGCGCTTTTTGTTTTTGTGATTCACGAACATTGAAAATACACTTTTCCTCCCAAATAGGTAAATTATTATAATAAGAAAATAAAATGCTTTGCACAAAATTCGCATACACTACAATGTTACGGATGAGGCATATATTTTTCCTAGCAATGACCCTGTAGGGAAAACACGAACTAGTGAACCAAATTTCTAGTTCAGTACTAGTTCTTTTTCGCCAAAAATGAATCAGTCCGATAGTAACTAGCCCCGCACCAGTCCAAAAGCAGTGAAATGTGGTACTTTCACTAAACTATTTTATTTCAAATTTTAAAGCAGGGAAGGTAATCATTATGAGTAAAATAATTTAAATCAGTGGTAGCCCCAGTTATGTCACACAGAAAGGAGAATTCTACGTAGTAAGGGTTATAATCCCTAAGCGCGGCCGAAGGCCGCCTACGCAGAAAGGTGTTCTCTGCAAAAGGTGTTCAGCCCCTCTTCTTCGGACGCAAGTTTAACTTTGTTTTTTCCTTGCAAAACGCTAAAATTCCCCTATTTTCAAACAGCTCCCCAGAGGTCTGTGGGAGGGGTTGGGGGGGAGGGGTGACTTTTCATAAAGCGGCGTCAATCCTCTTTCGTTTAGGGGGGATTTGTGGGGCCCACACCACCTCCCCCTCCGCCCCCACCCCTAAATCGTTGTACAAATAAGAAAAGGGGATGCAGAACGAAGTAGATCTCATCTGTCGAATTTGGAACTGGTTCGGAACTATAGAAGAAGGGATGCAAAGCGAACTAGATCTTACTGTCGAATTTAGAACTGGTTCGGATCTAGAGCCAAAGGGATGCAACGGGGGACAATTGACACTTCCTAGGACATCGTAAGTTAAATTCGCCATTCGATAGCATGCAAAAGAGAATTAACGCGTACTAGTCATGGTTCCAAACGCACTAGAACCGAACCAGTTCCGCAGTAGTTCGTTTCCCTGCAGGGTGATGACAGTTTTAATGACTTTCAAGCGGAAGAAGCTAACGAATTTAGAGAGTCGTTTCTACAGTATTTTTAATAATACCAAAATTAACTTTATGTATTTAGTATAACATTAATAAAGTAACAAGCCTAAAATCCTTTAAATGCCTCAATTAATTAAATAAAAGCAAAGTTCTTCTCTTGGCGTAAATTTTTTTCTCATTTTTAGTTGTCGGTCTTTCCGACAGGATAAGAATGTTATGCATTGTGCTCCACAAAAAAAATTAAAATCACTTAGATCCGCTTAAATCTTTACAGTGGGGGTTCTTAAAATTTCAAAATTTCGAATCCATATTAGATTTACCATTTATCACGCGAAAGTTAAAATCGAACGTACATGGCGTATGAGTAACATTCTTATCTCGATTCGTAGCAAAATCGAACGTTCGACAGATTTCAGCATAGGGTAGAGACCCTCAATCCACTAATCCCTGCTATTAAATTGTAACACCGTCCATCAAAGACAAAATTTTGGCTTACCGTATTAATAATATAGGTAGATATTAAACATGTTTTAGATTTTATTTTTAGTCAGAATATTGTTATTGGTGATAAAAAAAGAGACACGTATTTTTTTATTTTGAAAAACAAGTTTTTAGAGGTCGCGCGGGTCGTTTTTTTTTTATAAAAACGCTGATGTTCTAAATTTTTTTTATTTTCTTGACATGTTAAAATGCAGCTAAAAATGTGGTTTTTACTTATAATTACTGTGGTATTATTGGGATACATTCCATTAATTACAAACCTGTTTTGGTCAGTTAGAATGGGCCTAGTGCCCGAAAATATACTCCCGAAAGAGACTAGTAAAATTAAAACGTTGATACCGAACGATTTACGCGTTGGTATGGGTTGGAACTTGTTACCAGGGGGTTTCTGAGGTTG
>NW_023458580.1:475447-497667 GCF_013731165.1 Rhagoletis pomonella | reverse complement strand
AAAGCTGAACAACAATTTACTGGAAATAGTTTCTAAAAATCTGATCTATATTTTGTCAATCTTGAACTATACTGATACTTCTTGTGTACATAATAGACGGAGAGCTCATGATCAATGGGATGACGTCTAAATCACCCTTTGAGACTGCTAACTTGTTTGCTAGCATTTTCAAATCAAAATTTGTTTGTGATCTCTCATCATTTGGGGAATTAGGAGATATTGGGATTTCTCCCTCGTTGGATTTTGAAGGTTTGGAATTATCCGAGGAGGATGTATCTTGCTCGATTAGGGAGCTTAGTAATTCGAAGCAGGCTGATGCTCATGGAATTTCTGCATTTTTCCTCACACATTGCATTACTTCGATTGCTGAACCACTAACGCTTTGTTACTCCTGTATTTAAAGCAGGCGATAAATGCCAAATTTTCAACTACAGGCCTATTTCTAAACTCGCTAACTTTGCCAAATTGTTTGAAAAAGCTGTTAGTACTAAAATGACCTTTGCAATTAAGCCGTTTATATCTATTTCCCAGCACGGTTTCATCCCCGGACGCTCAACTGTTACCAACCTAGCAGTTTTCTCAAATTACTGCATCTCTTCTTTTGTCGATGGTTGCCAGGTAGATACCATATATACCGATATATCGAAAGCGTTTGACAGAGTTTGTCATAGGTTATTATTGTGTAAGTTACGCTCATTTGGTTTTCACTCCAAGTTTCTGGATTGGCTCAGATCTTATCTAGTCAACAGAGTCAACTTTGTATCAGTGGATGTTGTAAAATCGCATGCATATGTTGCTACTTCGGGTGTTCCCCGTGGCAGCATATTAGGTCCGTTACTCTTCTTAATTTTTATTTATGATGCCAGTGCTTGCTTTAAACAATGTAATCACCTCTTATATGCGGATGATTTGAAAATTTTTAAATATGTAAACACTACCTTTGATATAGACCATTCAAAATTAGTTGAATATCTTCTGTGACTGGTGTAGGCGAAATAAGCTAGAGCTTAATTTAAGTGCTGTTTTGTGAGGTACTACAAAAGACGTTTACCTCTGCAGTCGTCGTATCATATTTCAGACTCCGATATAAGCTCCTATAATAAAATTAAAGATCTTGGAGTAGTGTTCGACTCGGGCTTCACGTTCATTGAGCACCTAAACTATATTATTCCCAAGGCATACTCGTCATTGGCTTTCATGAAGAGGAATATCTCTGAATTTAAAGAGAATTTTATACAATGCTTTCGTAAGATCGAAACTAGAAAATGCGTCTGTCATTTGGAATCCTTATTTTGATACTCACTCAAAAAGAGTAGAGCGTGTACAAAAGTGTTTTCTAAAATTTGCGTTATACCAGTTGAAGTTTGATTGCCAATTCCGCCATATATTTCTCGCTGTAAATTAATTGATATGCATACTCTATCTGGAAGAAGGACTATTTCTGGACTCATGTTTGTACATGATATTCTTAATGGTAGTATTGACTGTCCTGTGCTGCTACAGGTCATAAAACTGAATGTTCCTGTTCGATCTTTAAGGTATTTTGAAATCTTCTCAATAGAATTTTATAAAACTAAGTACTCGCAAAATGAGCCTATTTCTAGGATGTTAGGTGAACTAAATGCTTTAATGAATAGAAGTAGAGATGTTGATGTGTTCTTCAGTCGCTGTTCTTTTAAGTTGGCCTTGAGGTCAAATTATAATTAGTCTTAAGTTAAATGTTATCTAGTCTGTACGGTTCGGCAAAACCATAGACTTAAACAAATAAATAAATAAAAAACTCATCAGACTGCAGATCGATTGAGTACTGCCAGCCCATGTTGAAAGTGCATTGTTGCACCTATAAGTCAACATACTTCTGATGACTTGAAATTTTGATACAATTTTATTTACAGTGCATATAAAATGAATTCAAGGTTGCCTGCCAATTCTGATGGTCTTAAAGTACTGCCAGCCCATGTTGAAAGTGCATTGTTGCAACCATAACTCAACATACTTCAGATGGGCTGTCCTTATCACAGGATATTATTAATATTATAAATAGATGAAATATCTACAGCCAGCCCAATCTGATGGTTTTAAAGTATTGCCAGCCCATGTTGAAAGTGCATTGTTGCAACTATAAGTCAACATACTTCAGATGGGCTGTCCTTATCACAGGACATTATTAATATTATAAATAGATGAAATGTCTACAGCCAGCCCCTTCTGATGGTCTTAAAGTACTGCCATCCCATGTTGAAAGTGCATTGTTGCACCTATAAGTCATCATATTTCAGATGACTTGAGATTTTGATAGAATTTTATTTACAGTGCATATAAAATGAATGGAGGATGGTTCCGTGCGCAGAAGTGGAAAACTTTTGACTGCCATTCACCTGGGAGTGGCCAGAAGCGATTCTTGTGCGCACGGTTCAAATCGCAGCTCACAACGTCTGGATATTTATATCCACGTATCCTCTGGGTAGCAACCAAACACCCGTTTGGGAGCGAGCTAAAGTGAGAAGGCGTAAAACTTCGCGTGCGCTGAGTTTGGGTCCCGCCACGTTAAAACCCCGCCCAATGATGACGACCACGGCAAACGTATAAAGGACTATGATTTAAGGGTATGCACCTGGAATATCCGGACCCTTAATGGGGAAGGTGCCTCTGCCCGGCTGGTTGATGTCCTCGGGAAGACAAAGGCTGACATCACCGCCATCCAAGAAATGCGATGGACGGGGCAAGGTAAAGTAAGCGTGAAGCCTTGCGACGTCTACTACAGTTGCCACGTAAAGGAGCGCAAATTCGGTGTTGGATTCGTGGTAGGAGAGAGACTCCGTCGCCGAGTACTGGCGTTCACCCCGGTGGACGAACGTCTAGCCACAATCCGCATCAAAGCTAGATTCTTCAACATCTCGCTCATCTGCGCCCATGCCCCGACGGAAGAGAAGGATGAGGCGTCCAAGGATCTCTTCTATGAGCGCTTGGAACGTACATATGAGCGCTGCCCCCGACACGATGTCAAAATCGTGCTGGGCGATTTTAATGCCAAGGTGGGCAAGGAAGGGATCTTTGGCGCCACTGTCGGAAAATTCAGCCTCCACGACGAAACGTCCGATAACGGACTGAGGCTGATCGACTTCGCCGGGTCCCGAAATATGGTAATATGTAGTACTAGGTTCCAGCATAAGAACATCCACCAAGCTACATGGCTGTCTCCAGATCGAAAAACGAGAAACCAAATCGATCATGTTGTGATAGACGGAAGGCATGCTTCAAGCGTTTTGGACGTACGTACACTCCGAGGGCCAAACATCGACTCGGACCACTATCTTGTTGTAGCCAAGATACGCACCCGCCTCCGTGCAGCAAAAAATGTGCGCCCAACAATGCAAGGAAAGCTTAACGTCGAAAAGCTGCAATCACAACAGACGGCCAATTTATTCGCCACTCGACTCACACACGTGCTCTCTGAGAGCACTCTTCAACAATCCAACGTACGCGAGCAGTGGAACCACATTTCCCGATCATTAAGTACCGCCGCCGAAGAAGTAGTTGGATTTCAGCGAGCCCGAAAGAACAACTGGTACGATGAGGAATGTCAAGAAGCCGCAGAGAAAAAAGATGCCGCCTACAGGGCCACGCTGCGATCGGGCGCAACGCGAGCCGTGTGGGACCGTTATAGGGAACTGAAGAAGGAAGCGAGACGTATCTGCCGCAATAAGAAGAGAGAGGCCGAAATACGTGAGTGCGAACAGCTTGAGATGCTGGCCGACAGGAAGAACGCCCGAAAATTCTACCAGCGGGTTAGGCGACTTACGGAAGGTTTCAAGACCGGGGCGAACTCCTGTAAGAACAACAATGGCGACCTAGTGACCGATGTCCAGAATATACTTAAATTGTGGAGGGAACACTTTTATAACCTCCTGAATGGTAGCAGCGCTGAAAGTAGTGAGGGGGACGAACCCGAGTCCCCAGTCGATGATGATGGAGTAGCTGTCCCACCGCCTGACTATGACTAGGTACGTATAGCGATTACGCGGCTGAAAAACAACAAAGCTGCTGGAGCTGACGGCCTGCCAGCCGAGCTATTCAAGTACGGCGGCGAGGAGGTGATGAGGTGCATGCATCAGCTCGTATGCAGAATATGGTCAGATGAACGCATGCCCGACGACTGGAATTTAAGTGTGCTCTGCCCAATCCACAAGAAAGGCGACCCCGCCATACGCGCCAACTACCGCGGAATTAGCCCCTTCTAAGCATAGGTTACAAGGTCTTATCGAGCGTATTGTGCGAAAGACTGAAGCCCACCGTCAACGAGCTGATTGGACCTTATCAGTGTGGCTTTAGGCCTGGAAAATCCACCATAGATCAGGTATTCACAATACGCCAAATCTTAGAAAAGACCCGCGAGAATAGGATCGACACACACCATCTACTTGTCGATTTCAAAGCCGCTTTCGACAGCACGAAGAGAAGTTGCCTTTATGCCGCGATGTCTGAATTTGGTATCCCCGCGAAACTAATACGGCTGTGTAAAATGACGTTGAGCAATACCACCAGCTCCATCAGAATAGGGAAGGACCTCTCCGAGCCGTTTGATACCAAACGAGGTTTCAGACAAGGGGACTCCCTTTCGTGTGATTTCTTTAATCTTATGTTGGAAAGATAATAAGAGCCGCAGAACTGCACCGCTCAGGCACAATACTTTATAAGAGCGTACAATTGCTGGCGTATGCCGACGACATCGATATTATCGGTAAAAACAAGGGCTACGTCTGTTCTGCCTTCTCGGGATTGGATAGAGAAGCAAAGCGAATGGGTCTGGTGGTGAACGAGGACAAAACGAAGTATCTCCTGTCAGCACACAAACAGTCAGAGCATACGCGTCTTGGCACCCACGTCACTGTTGACAGTTACAAGTTTGAAAAAGTAGACGACTTCGTTTATTTGGGAACCAGCATTAACACCAATAATAATGTCAGCCTTGAAATCCAACGGATAATCACTCTTGCCAACAAGTGCTACTTTGGGCTGAGTAGGCAATTGAGAAGTAAAGTCCTCTCTCGTCGTACAAAGATCACACTCTATAAGTCACTCATCATGCCTGTGCTGGTGTATGGCGCGGAAGCATGGACAATGAAAGCATCTGATGAGGCGGCTCTTGGAGTTTTCGAGAGAAAGATTCTGCGAAAGATTTACGGACCTTTACGCGTTGGTGATGGCGAATATCGCAGACGATTTAACGATGAGCTGTATGAGCTTTACAACGATATAGACATAGTGCAGCGAATTAAAATTCAGCGGCTCCGCTGGCTTGGCCATGTCGTTCGGATGGACAGAAACGCTCCTGCTCTGAAAATATTCAACGCGGGCCGCGATGCTGGTAACAGAGGAAGAGGAAGGCCTCCTCTGCGTTGGAAAGACCAGGTGGAGAAGGACTTGGCTTCACTTGGCATTTTCAATTGGCGTCAGTTAGCACAGAAGAGAAATGACTGGCGTGCTGTTTTGGACTCGGCCAAAATCGCTTAGACGGTTACAGCGCCAATTAAGAAGAAGAAGAAGATAAAATGAATTCAAGGTTGCCTGCCAATTCTGATGGTCTTAAAGTACAAACATGAATGACCATCAGAATGGGCTACTGTAGATATTTCATCTATTTATAATATTAAAAATGTGCTGTGAAAAGGACATCCCATCTGCCGCCACCCCCTAGGATTGTTATATACCGTAGTGTACTATCGCCAAAGTGAACTCAGCCGTTTTTTTTTCGTATTGTACCGAACTGTTGAAGTAATAAACGAAATGAAATAGTAACGTACAATATAGTTTATTTTCGTACCCTGTTTACAATACCCACTTTGTAGAAGATTAAACACTTTGTGTGAAAAAGGCCTAAATCCTATTTGCTAGCAATTCAATACCTGCTACTGTTTTGGCGAGTGTACATTAGAGTGGTCCAAAAAACTAAAGTCGGAGTTTTAATACCGGCACACCCTAGGATTCATCTATATCGAAAATAAATATAAGCCTATTTTTTATTTTGAAATCAAAATATATTTAGGGAGTGCTCAAAACGCTCAAAGTTTTCCATGTATTTTATATGGAGAAAAAACAATTTTTCGTAGAAATGGTATAAAGCTCTTGAAAATCAATATTTTTCGACCGGAAAACTGTGGTTCTCTTCAGGAAACTTCCAGTATTAATATCCAATTGTTTATTTAATTATTTTTTATGATTAAAGATTTTTTATTGGTCCCCAATTGCATTTTCTAAGGGCTTTGGAGGACCTATAAAATATAGTAACCATGAAAAAATTGTTAAAGAAACAATTGAGTATTATTACTGGGAATCTCCTGAAGATAAGTAAAGTTTTCGGATCGAAAAATATTAATTTTCAAGAATTCTACACTATTTCTACGAAAAGATGTTTTTTTCTCCATATAAAATACATGGAAAACTTTGAGCGCTTTGAGCACTCCCTAAATATATTTTGATTTCAAAATAAAAAATAGGCTTATATTTATTTTCTATATAGATGAATCCTAGGGTGTGCCGGTATTAAAACTCCGACTTTAGTTTTTTGGACCACTCTAATGTACACTCGCCAAAACAGTAGCAAATAGAATGTAGGCCTTTTTCACACAAAGTGTTTAATCTTCTACAAAGTGGGTATTGTAAACAGGGTACGAAAATAAACTATATTGTACGTTACTATTTCATTTCGTTTATTACTTCAACAGTTCGGTACAATACGAAAACAAAACGGCTGAGTTCACTTTGGCGATAGTACACTACAGTAGTTTAGTAGTTACAGACGAAACAACAAACGAAATGAATTGTGCAGAGAAAAATATATGTAAGTATGTACACATATGCAATAACTAAACACAAAACGAATAGCTGCAATGAATAAAAAAATAAAAATGTTTTTTAATTGAATTGGATATGAAAATTTACAGAAAAAATATTTTTCACGTAATTGAAACGTTTGTGATATCATCCTATGGCACAATTGTCACAAACGAAAAGCAAATGTTTCTAGTTGGGGAAAATGACAGTGAATCTTACAATTTGTTTCTGACTATGTACAAAACTGTGCAAAACCACAAATGATATGATGATCGATGAGCAAATGGGAATTGTTTTGTACAGTTTATTTTCGTACTCTGAATGTCCTCATCGGTTTGTTGATCGCGTGCTAACTCATCGAAATCGACTTCAACTGTCTTGATGGATTGAATGCGCGAAAGCAGATCAGCTACAATATTTTCGTTACCTTCACATATCTTATATCAGTCGTAATCTGTGCTACGAATTCTAGTTGCTGGGCCTGCTTATCTGATGCCCTCTCCGGCCTTTGGTGGAAAGCGAACATCAGAGGATTGTGGTCAGTGTAGATGTGGCACAGTCTGCCTTCAAGCATGAAGCGGAAGTTTTTCACGGCCAGGTATATAGCCGTGAGTTCCCTGTCGTAAGTGCTATACCTTGCTTCAGTTGTCGAAAATTTGTGCGAAAAAAACCAAGTGGCTGCACTTCGTTGTTAACAATTTGGTTGAGGACCGCACCTGTCGCAAAACTTGACGCATCGACCCAGAGTGATAACTCGGCGTTCGGCAATGCATGTGAAAGTAGAGACCAGTTTGCCAGCTGTTACTTGCTCTGTTCTAAACAACGCTCTGCTTCCACGTCCCATACTAGTGATGTTCGGTCATTTCTTTTATTGGATTTAGCCATATCGAACAGCTTTGCTTGAATCGTAATCGCGTCTTTCAGAAAACGCCGGTAAAAGTTCAACATGGCCAAATAGCGCTTCATCTCTTGCACAGTTCTTGGCTTCGGGTAGTCGAGAATAACTTGTACGCGTTCACTGAGAGGCTGAATACCGTTCTCCGAAATTAAGTGACCTAAGAACTCTAGTTTCGGTTCTCCAAAAATTGATTTCGAAGCGTTAATACACAAGTTGTTCTTTTCAAGTCGGTGAAACATTTGACGCAGATGCTCACAATGTTCCTCTTTATTAGCCGATGCAATTATCACGTCATCCAAATACGCAAAAACGAAATCCAAACCTCTTAGAACCACGTGGATAAGCCTCTGGAATGTTTGGGCTGCATTCCTTAACCCAAACGTCATATGAGTAAATTCATATAGACCAAATGGTGTGCATATCGCGGTTTTAGGAATGTCATAAGGGTTAATAGGCACTTGATGAAAAGCCTTCTGCAAATCTACCTTCGAAAAAAATCGCTTACCCGCGATAACTGAAGAAAAGTCCTGAAGGTACGGCAAAGGGTAGCGATCTGGTATTGTTATGGCATTGAGGGCCCTATAGTCTCCGCAGGGCCTCCAAGAGTCGTCTGCCTTTCGAACCATATGCAGTGGGCTTGCCCAGTTGCTGCTTGATGGGCGGCAAATACCCAATTCCATAAGCGCTTCAAATTCCTTTGGGCAGCGAGGAGTTTCTCGGGCGATAGTCTCCGGAGTCGCGCAAAGGTGGATTGACCTTTAGTCTCGATAAAATGCATCACGTTTGACAAAGTTTTTGAACCTGGAATAGGCGTACGGGTAATTTTAGCGTATTCACTGCGAATAATTGTGAAGTCGATGTTGTTGTCGTTGGATCTGAGCGAGGATATTAGGCCACGGTCGATTGCGCAGTGAAATTTTAACGCGTTTTTTCGATCGAGCAGGCATCGCTGTTTAAGATCTACTAGCAAGTCGAAATGAGCTAGAAAATCGGCTCGCAATATAGGGTGGCCTACGTCGGCAATAACAAAATCCCATACAAAGGTGCGAGATAAGTTTAAATCTAAAGTCAGGATACTTTGCCATATACTCTAATGGGTGTGCTATTTGCAGCGAATAGTTTAGTGGCGGTTGATTTAGCTCTGGCAGATTCTATTGATTTGGGCAACACAGACACGTCGGCTCCCGTGTCAACCAGAAAGCAAATGTTAGTTTTCCTGTCAAATATCTTGAGCCGTGTCTCGCTGTGCGTTCGATTGTGTGCTTCAGTTACACCGCCTCTCTCTGAAACACCACTTGCCGTGCGTTGCCATTGAGTGTTTGTCGCTGACTGAGCACTCGATGACCGATGTTGGCTACTTTGAAAAAATGCACAGGGCTGTCTGCATTTCGTAGCATTTCTTCCGTATTTCTGATGATACCAACAAACCATCTGCGCTGTAGACGACGATGAACTCGGTGAATTATTAATATGCTTGCGAATTTGTTGAATTTCTGTTGAGAGTTGGGCGATCTCGTCTCTTATTCTACAAATGTCAGTCGTGGAAGCGACGGCTTCTACTTGTGTTCCAACTAAGTTTGCTGCTTCGACTATTGCATCCGCGATCTGAAGTTTTCTTGCAATGCTTTCTGATGAAGCTATGATTGACACAAATCCATCAGTGCGCTGTCACTACACGATGATCCTGCTACTATTTGCATGTCAGAAAAAAGCTCTCTGGGCCTTTTATCACCCAACGGCATCTCCTGGAGCACTCTTTGCAAGCGCCTGGGTTGACTCTCACTGAATCGTTCGATGAGTTGGGTTTTAATGTACTCGTATCTGTTTACAGCAGGTGCAGCCTCAATGACGGGACGTAAGCTGATGAGCTTGGTCGGTGGTACACTGGCTAGGACGATTGCATATTTGCGGCTATCTGCTCATACTCCTGTAGCGTCGAACCAAAAGCCCAGGGAGTAAAAGAACGCTTCTATGTCTCTTTCGCTCATTGTCGGAATAGGAATGCGAGGACTAGATACGCCGTTCACATCAGCCACATCGATGTTTGGTTCGAGCGAATGGCTCGACTTCTGGTCCGCGCCCATTGCAAAAGTAGGTTAGATGACTTTTTGCGTAATACTGCACGTGCGGGGTCACCAATGTAGAACTCTGTTCACCTTCGTGTTCTCAAAATCGAATGATTTATTTTATTCTCTATTACATCGAGTAAGGTAAAACGCAAGTCAGCAAAATTGACAGATGAGAGAGAAGGAGCAAGGCTGCCACAATAAAGCTATTAATCTTACGATATTAAATTACCACAGTGCTGCCACATATACTTTCATGTATGCATATGTACGAACGCTGCAAGATTCGTTGCGATGATTCGTGTGAGGTGCAAATGCTTATATCAAAAGTAACGAGTAAATTAACGATACGAAATATACGGGTGTTGATTGGATTAGTAACGAATAAATACGGGTATCCAAATTTTGATTACTTTTACAGCTCTACTCAACATGCGTATTACAAGGTCGGTGGATACCACCCTACACACATTGGTAAAGTGGTCAGAGGAAGCCTTCATGCAGTAAGGGCCATCCTCGATATCGAGGAGGTCTTCAACAATATCACGCCAGAGGCAACAGTTAAGTCTATTCATAGTCTGCAGGTTGAAACCAACCTAATAAGGCTTATGAGGGAGCGCCTGCACTCAGCGCAGAGACAATAGGGGCTCTCCGCAAGGTGGGGTTCTCCCTCCCATGCTCTGGTTTGCTGTTGTAAACAACCTTCTAGGGTCTATGTAGATGATGTGGATTGTTTGGTTAAGGAACGATTTTTATACACCCTTTTTGTTTTGCCTCAAGGTTACCTGAAGCAGATAACTAGGTGGGCGTCCAACGGCGGCCTCGCTGTAAACCCCAGAAAACGGAACTGGTGTTGTTTACCAGGAAGTACAATATACCCGTCGTGGCCCTTCTCTCGAGTGGGATTTTTCGTATGCGGCTCTCCGACAGGCTCAAGTACGTAGGCTTGATACTGGATAGGAAGCTGTCATGGAAGCCTAACATTGAGGAAAGGGTAAAAAAGACATCGGTTGTCTTGCAATGCTGTAGGGGAGCTATCGGTAAAAGGTGAGGTCTCTCGCCCAAAGTAGTTCATTAGCTCTATGGAACCAGATTTATCTTGTTTCACGGAGCCCTTGTCCGGGTGGTAGCACTCTGGAGTTCTCTCACAAGCTCCTTCTACACTTATATTCCCTCAAGAGAGGACTGAGTAGGGCAGGGTTACTCAGGCTTCCGAACTTCTGCAGTGTTATGGAAATGGAAATAGCTGCCATTAAGGAAGCGGTACACTCACTGCTAAAGGTTGTGATGGTGCGCCCAAAATCGGTAAAGGGATGTCTGAATTCTTTATCCATCGCATCAGAGCACTTCTTAGGTACTTCTTTTAATTTAGGTGCCGGGTTACAGTGACATCGCGGAAATCTGCGTGGCTGATGACGCAGCGCTGTAAAGGCACCCTTAAAAGGCTATCCCCAGATAAGGATCAACTAGTGAACGCCTCTGTCCTCTTGCGGTATGCTCTTGGATGGTTGGCCCTAGTCTTAGCTCGGCGAGCGCTAGACTAACCCGCATACTTCGCACTCGCCACAATGAAATTGCATTATCTACTAAATGCCTAATAAAATGGACAAAAGAAAGCGATGCTTCTTTTTTATTACCCCCTTTTATTAGCTCGGAATGTAACTATGTAATATTGATGCGCCTAAAAGATGCACCGATTTCTATTCTCAAGTTACATACCTGATGACAGTACAAGTGGAAATTATAATAGCGAGATTTTAGTTTTTAAACAATAATTTTATTTGACATAAAAAGTGCGCATGTAGCACCGTACGCGATGGAAGTGAAACTTCTTAAAAAAGGCGTGAGTACCAGGTACTCACGAAATTTGATGTGTAAACATACATACATATGTGTATGGCACGGCAAACCATTAGGCGATTGAGTTACATACATAGGTTTGGTTAGAAATTAAACAATAATTTAATATAAGTTTATTCATTTTGCTGATATATAATTTATTTATTTACTCATTTTCCGGTAACACCACCTTATATGAATTTGCCATGCTAGCATCCTTAGGACCGGGTTATAACGAAATTAACTGAATGGAGTGAACACATAACTATCTATTGTATGTTCCTTTGATCGGCATTTCCTCTTACTCGGTTTATATCTTCCAAGGCGAATTCATATATTCTAATCACGAATTCATATTTTGTGGTAGCTAGAGTACAAAAACATAAAATTTCCTTACAAAATATACGCACAGTTATCACGTTTATGCGTAGTCCAATTCACGAAATCATTTCATGAATTTGAGTAAAAATTCAGTGCATAAATTCCATTTCATGTATAATTGAAATCATGAAATGGTGTTAATGCACTCAAGTTTATATTCAAACTAGTCAATGCCCGCTTGCTTCACGGCGCCTAATAAGAATTTTGCGTGGGCCAATGCAAATTTTTTTGCTAAGAACTTATTTAAATTCCAAAAACCGAGCAGCACAAATTTCTATGCATGTAAAGCAAAACTCTGGGAAGACAATAGGTTTGTTCGTAACTGTCGGGTTTCCTTTTTCGACTCTGGTTGAGATTGTATTCGGATTACGAATACAGCCGATTTCAGCCGAGTACCTTTCAAATCATTGGAATTAACTAAATATATTAAGTAAACAAGTATTAAATTACATTTTTCATTTTAAAATCGCTCAATAGTCCGGTCAAATTAGACCAAAAATAGGAGTGAAGTTACAAAAATTCCCAACCAGCTGAAAATTGTTAGATTGTTCAAAACACCATCATAAATGAAATATAGAAAGTCCTCATCGATCCGATACCTGGAAAAGAAGGTCAACGGTCACAAAAACGGGTTTTTCGCGATTTTCAGCAAAACGGTAAGTTTATCATAAAATTAGTTTAGACGAAAATTGTATATCAGATAATCTATATATATAAAACAAAGTCGTGTTAGTTACACCATTTATAACTCAAGAACGGCTGGACCGAATTTTATGATACTTGTTTTTTGAATTTGTCTACCTTCCGAATAGCAGAATAACTATTAAAACAACCGCTAGGTGGCGCTGGACTCGAGTTATTAGTAAAACCCGTATTTATGGTCCGATTAGCCTCATATTTGAGCTGTGTATTGACAATGGAAAAAACAATACCATTGCAAACAAAAAAAAACCGCCAGGTGCCGTTGGAGTCGAGTTATTACTGAAAAACGTGTTAATGGTCCGATTCCGAAAGAATTCTTTCGAAAAAAATTTGCCGCCAGGTGGCGCTGAAACTGAGTTACATATGTATATGTAGCTAAAAATCGTATTTATGCTTGAATTTATTTCATTATCGAAATATATATATTCACATATCAAATCCCTTATTACTGTTAAGAAACTCATGTCTCTAATCCTTGGCTAACTCATGTCTAATCCTAACTAAAGTAAGTTGTAAAGATTATACATGCATAAGACAATAATTAAAGACGCGAGCCATTTAACAATAGTACGAGTTTTTATTCTTTGAAATGAATGAATTGTGTCGTTATTGTAGAGGACCATCGATATATTTATGACAGGAAAAGACAAGGCCGTATTTAGGGGGGGATGTGGGGGTTCTGATTAAAGATATAAAAAAATACATATAGTGGTCAAAAAATTATAACCGAACCACTTTTTGCCAGTTTTAACGTATTATATTTGTTGTTATTGAACTTTTGTTATATTTTTAAACAAAATAAATATAGTTCGTTCTTTAACAAAACCCGTGGAAATCCATGTTTCCAAATTTGAGCAGTCCACTTGCAAAGACGCTATGTAAATTTTTTTAGATTTTTAGTTTTTGGTGAGTAACGTACCAGTATTTAAAGTAGTTTCATGCCCACTAACAATACAGTGCAAAATCTTTTTATTTTCTGAAAAAATATCATCAAATGTTAACTACTATTGCAAAAGTCGCTATAATACTTATTTATACACTTTCAAAAGTCTCCATATTCTGATGAACTCAGAAAACTGTAAGAAATCGTGGTAGTTTTGGTGCCTAGTGGAAGGCGTCGTAAAAAAGAAGCAGACCAATCTTCATTGAAGAGCGAAAGCGAAAAGCAAAAAAAAAGAAAAGCTATGTAAAAGTTACTGTTTTAAAACTCGCTATATTCAATTTTTATATATAAAATTTGCAAAAACTACCACATTACCACATTGTTTTTTAATGTTATTAGGCTCTTGTTTATCCAAATTTTCAGATAATAAAGAGAAATATACAATTTGGATGTTACTTGTTGTTGTAGACGTCTTTTTAAATTATGGCTCACTATTATAAAATCACATAACGCTGTTTGCAAGTGGACTACTCATTTGTGCAATATTGAAAAACATTCAAAAAAATTTCGTACAAGTTTCGAACTTTTAAAAATTCTAAAAAATCAATCGACATTTTTAGCCATTTGAAACGTGTACTTTATTCTACTAGAATTCAATGGGCTACAAAACTGCATACAGCTATAAGATCAAAACCATAAGGCAAATTAAATTGAAATTTTGCGTGCAGACATATATACGGTAGATGCTTATATACATATATACATGAGTTTGTAAAAAGGGGCGTGGCAAACCCCACAGGCGTGGACCTTTTTATCAGCTATAACTGCGGAAATATAAGTCTCAAGAACTTTGAAATTTGGTATGTGGGCATATCTAATATCCATAGTAGGCGCTTATAGTAAGGTATATAAAAATAAGTTTATAAAAAGGGACGCGGCACATCCCATAGGCGTGGAGTATTTTACCAACTATAACTTCGGAACCATAAGTCACATCAACTTAAAATTAGGAGTGCAGACACATCTACAGCAGGGGCCTATAGTAAGGTATATATAAATGATTTTATAAAAGGGGCGTGGCGCATCCCATGGTCGTGGAAATTTTTAACAGCTATAACTTCGGAACCATATGTCACATGAAATTGAAATTTAGTATGCAGGCGTATCTACGGTGGGTGCTTATAGTAAGGTGTATATAAATGGGTTTTTGAAAGGGGCGTGGCACATTCCACGGGCGTGAAATATGATGAACTTTGGTATAAACACATATCCATGGTAGGTGCTTAAAGTAAAGTTTGTATACATGAGTTTGTAAAAGGGAACGTGGAGCATAGGCGTGGAATTTTTAATCAGCCATAACCATAATAATTCACATGAACTCTAAATTTGGTATGCAGACATACATATATATGGAAGTTGTTTAGAGTAAAGAATATATAAATGAGATTTTAAAAGGGGGATACATATGTATTTATCAATTATGTATATCACTCGGATATTTAAAACTGTGTCTTATAGTCTTTAGAGAAGAAATGTCCTTCCGAAATAAGCATTCTACCGGAAAAGTGGCGCTATTCTAAAACAGATAAGCGAATAGGCAGATAAACGGAATGTATAGTTTGTCTCCTTTAATTTATGCTGAATTGAATATTTGTATTACTGCTTTATATTTTGATTTTCTAGTCTATATACATATATATAAAAATGAAAAGTCTTTCGTATGACGGCGATGCCTGAGCAAACGGTTGAACCGATTTCAATACTGTAAAAAGCACATTTTGGGACCTTCTGTGTGGAAGGTTCTTTGATTTAAAAAAATTTGAAATTTTTTGTTGTTGTTGCCGAAATATGAAGAAAGCTGAGACGTCACGATTTCACAATTTCATAGAGTTCTCCGTATATTGAATGTCACTAAACTACTAAACGGCTGGACCGACTTCGTTCATATTTGGAACATATTTCAGCACCTTGAAGGGAAATATTTCGACTAAAATTTTAATCGCAAAGGGCGCTGGGGTCGGGATATTCATAAAAATTTCATTTACTTGCTGATTTGGCTCATATTTAGAAAACAATTTAGCCAATTTAAAAGAAATATTTGGACTTGAAACTTACACGATAGGCAGCCCTGTGGCCGAGACATCCCCAAAAATTATTTTATGCTAAGAGAAGGATATATCGACTATATATTTGTGGAAGTATGTATGTATGTATGTATGTGTCAGGTTGCAGCCTAAACGGACGGACAGGATCGAACAAAATTTTGACAGAGTATTGCCATGACACCTGGGCCTATAATAGGGTAAAAAATTGGGATTCGACAAGGGGGCGTGGCACCTCCCATAGGCGTGAAATTTTTAATCTATACTAATTATATAAAGAGAAGTCCCTTTTTTTGTAACAGGTAATCTCGCGAACGGCTGGTCCGATTTTCATGAAATTTTGTATACAAATAGCTTTCGGTAACCACCATGTTATAGGCTAAAAAAAATTTACTTTTTTCGGGTAGGTGGACCAGGGACCGGTCTATTCGAAAAAATCTTATTATAGTCCGATTTGCTTAAAATTTAGTACGTAAGTAGCTTTTTAGCATATATGACCCATTTTTTCCGGGAAGTGGTCCAGGGACCGATCTATTCGAAAAAATCGAATTTACGGTCCGATTTGCTTAAAATTCGGTGCGCAGGTAGCTTTTTAGCATATATGATCCATTTTGTCCGAGAAGTGGACCAGGGACCGATCTGTTTGAAGAAATCGTATTTATGGTCCGATTTGCTTAAAATTCAGTACGTAGGTAGCTTTGTGCCTGGATAAGCTTATAGATTCCTGTTTTCCAATTTTCATGCAATTTCGAATATAAATAGCTTTAAGTAACGACCATATCAAGGGGCGAATTCGTCACTAGGCAAGATTTTTTTGCGCCAATCAGAAACAACGGATACTGTCAAAATATAATTATAATATATAATATATCTCAACTAATATATATTTAGAAAGCCGTTTGTTAGTTTTCGCAAGGCTCTAGAGCGGCTGAACCGATTTTTTTGAAACTGCCACCTGCCGCACATGTCCCAAGGATGGTTTTAGGTTGAAAAAAATCTATATGTAAAGGGGGCGTGGCACTTCCCATACAAACCGAATTTCTCATGCTACATATCTCTGAAAATGTGCTTGGTAGAGTTTTGGAAATTGGTATGGAGATATACGAAATCAATCGCATACCCTTGGAGAAAAATTTTAGCTATTGTAAAAAGGGGTGTGACATCTCCCATACAAACCGAATTTTTCATACTGCTTATCTCTGGAAATTTTTTGGTAGAGTTCTGGAGTTTTGTATGGAGATGTACGAAATAAATCGCATACTCTTGGAGAAAAATTGGAACTATTGGAAAAGGGGGCGTGGCATCTTCCATACAAACCGAATTTTTCATACTGCCTATCTTTGGAAGTGTTCATGGTAGAGTTCTGGAACTTGGTATGGAGATATACGAAATCAATCGCATACTCATGAAGAAAGAGGGCAGCTGTTGGAAAGGGGGGCGTGGCACCTCCCATATAAATCGAATTTTTATACTGCATATCTCTGAAAGTATTCATGGTACAGTACTGGAACTTCGTATGGAGATATGTATATAGTTGAAATCAAGCCCATACTCATGGAGGAAATTTGGGCTATTTGAAAAGGGGTGTGAGGCCTACAAACGTACCGACCTTTAGCTATCTTTGAATGAATTTTTTTATTCTTCTGTAGGTATGTTTGTGAGTGAAATCCTCCTAAATGGTTGTACGGATTTTAACGAAACTTTTTGTGTATTTGAGTGGGTCTCTGGATGGTTTAGTTTTACAATTTAATCTGATAGTTGGCGCTGTAGTTGAGTTATTACTAAAAATCTTATTTATGATCCGATTTGGCTAATGTTTTAAATATGTATGCAATACTATTGCAAAAACGTGCTGCCAAGTGGTGCTGAAGTCGAACTATTACTAAAAATAGCCAAGTGAGAAAAGTGAGTGCACCATTGAGTATATCGAACGCTCCTGCGTTGCAATTGGCCCAATGGATGTGATTCTCCAATATTATTATGCGTTCAAGCTTTTAAGGTATTTCGTCTGAAATAAGTATATGTATATTGCATTTCTGTAGAACAATGATTCGCACCCATTTTGAAATTGCCACCTACTATACTGTTAAGCTTCTAGGACATTCACTATAGAACCGGGTCATTGTTGCCGCCAGGGAGTGAAGAGGAAAAAATGTATTTCGCTTTGCGAATAACCGTGCTATGAAATGCCGCACAACTGGAGAATTTCAAGAACGGATATAACACTTTCCTTAGGTTATTTAAAGCGGCAAATGACCACCAAACCTTAATCTTAGCAGACAAATGTGCCAATGAAAATCGTAAACGTGAATTGTTGGTGAAAATGTTGGACCAAAAAGTTTCAATAAAATATATAAAAATTTTGGGCGGGACGAAGTTCGCCGGGTCTGCTAGTCAGCCATAACTTCGAAACTATAAGTCACATGAACTTTAAATTTGGTATGCAGTCATATATATGGTAGGTGCTTACAGTAGAGTATATATAAGTGACTTTGTAAAAGTGGGCGTGGCACATCCCATAGGCGTGAAATTTGTTATCAATCATAACTTCGGAACCATAAGTCACATAATCTTGAAATTTGGTATACAGTCATATATGTATATGGTAGGTGCTCATAGTATGGTATAAATAAATGAGTTTGTAGAAGTGGGCGTGGCATATCCAATAGGCGTGGAATATTTTATCAGCTATAAATCCGAAACTATAAGTCATATGAACTTGAAATTTGTTTTTCAGTCATACATATGGTAGGTGCTTATAGTATGGTATAAATAAATGAGTTTGTAGAAGTGGGCGTGGCACATCCAATAGGCGTGGAATATTTTATCAGCTATAAATCCGGAACTATAAGTCATATGAACTTGAAATTTGTTTTTCAGTCATACATATGGTAGGTGCTTATAGTAGGGTATATATGAATGAGGTTGTAAAAGTGGGCGTGGCACTTCCCATAGGCGTGAAATTTTTAATCAGCCATAACTTCGAAACTATAAGTCACATGAACTTGAAATTTGGTATGCAGTCACATATATGGTAGGTGCTTACAGTAGAGTATATATAAAAGACTTTGTAAAAGTGAGCGTGGCACATCCCATAGGCGTGAAATTTGTTATAAATCATAACTTCGGAACCATAAGTCACATAACCTTGAAATTTGGTATGCAGTCATATACAGTATCGGTCATATCTATAGCGCGCCATTTCAAAGTGATATTGTGTGCCACTTATATTTATTTATATATTTTTAAGAATTTTCAATTAAAATTTAGTTCATTCTCAGACAAACCCCATATATACTCAAGTTTAACAATTTATAGAAAACTTCAAAAAAGTGCAACAAAATTTCACCTACATTTCAAACTTTTTTCTCGGAAGTGTTAGAATTTTTTTGAGTACACAGTTTTATAACTCCTACAATTTTAGTCTAGCAAATTTCAATTGGCTACGAATTACAATTAATTTTTTAGATTTTTTTTTGTCGCATTGGCTTCCATATAATGAATAAACTCAATTTATTTGTATATGGAAGAACACGCAACACCTTTGGCGAAAAAAATTCTAAAAAATCAAATCACCTTTAGCCACTTGAAACTTGCACATTATCAGACTAAAATTGATTGGGCTATAAAACTGTGTATTCATAAAAATTCTAACACTTCCGAAAAAAAAGTTTGAAATTGATATGAAAATTTGTTGCACTTTTTTAAAGTATTCTACAAATTGTTAAACTTGGGTTTATATGGGTTTTGTTAGAGAAAGAACTAAATTTTAATTGAAAATTCTTAAAAACAAATAAATAAACATAAGTGGCACACAATATCACTTTGAAATGGCGTGCTATAGATATGACCGATACTGTATGTATATGGTAAGTACTTATAGTATGGTATAAATAAATGAGTTTGTAGAAGTGGGCGTGGCACATCCAATAGGCGTGGAATATTTTATCAGCTATAAATCCGAAACTATAAGTCATATGAACTTGAAATTTGTTTTTCAGTCATACATATGGTAGGTGCTTATAGTAGGGCATATATGAATGAGGTTGTAAAAGTGGGCGTGGCACATCCCATAGGAATATTTTATCAGCTATAACTCCGGAACTATAAGCCACATGAACGTGAAATTTGGTATGCAGACATAACTAAGGTAGGTGCTTACAGTAAAGTATATATAAAGGGGTTTGTAAAAGGGGGCGTGGCACATCCCATAGGCGTGAAAATTTTTATCAGCTATAATTTCACAACCATCAGTCACATGAAATTGAAATTAGGTATGCAGACATATCTGTGGTAGGTGCTTACAGTAGGCTATATATACATGAGTTTGTAAAAAGGGGCGTGGCAACTATAACTTGGGAACCATAAGTCCCAAGTACTTGAAATTTGGTGTGCAGGCATATCTACGGTAGGCGCTTTAAGTAAAGCAGGGATCACACGATTCTTACATTTGTACACAAAATGCCAAATTTAGATTTGTCCACATTTGCGCATTTGGATAGCGATGCACAAATGATTTGTTTTGCGATCAGACGATTTGGCTGCCAAAGATCCAAATGATTTGGCATACATTTGCGCACAGCAGTAAAGTGACAAATATGGTCCACATTCATTCACACGATTTAACCATTTGGTCATAAATACTTAAACAGCTGGTCCGGTGTCAATCATACTTTTGCATTTATGATTTCGTGAGATTTGAAGTGAAATAAACAAAAATAATATATACGCACAGGTACTCAGAATTTTTAATACACCCTCAAAATCTAGGTTGATGCATATACTTGCTCGTAACTTTATTTCTGTTTGACCGATCAAAAATACTTACATATGCCATTTAAGAGAAAACATTTCGTTGTTTACAACCATTTATAAATGGTTAATTTATCTTGAGAAATGGTGGAGCAATATTACAGAATATCCGAAAAGTTTTAATTTTTTTATTTTAAATGACGTCTTGTCCGGCTATTTTGTTCACTACTATATAAATATATATGTATATGCAGACCCCATCAAACCATCAATAAAGTTTATCCCATGATGTGATATCTCACTTAAATTTTAGTACTAGAAAAAGTGCAGAACATATTGGCCAAAGTTGAATGTCTCAGCCAAACCGTAATTGATTTTCAAAATTTATAGCTAATTAAAAACAAAACTGCTTACGGCTTCGTTCTTATATATGTATGTACATTAAAGGGACCCTTATTTTTGAAAATCGGAAATTGCGGGTGCTACCCCTTGAAATGGTTACCTTTATTGAAAAAGTAATTCCCTAAAAATGTTGGCTCAATTAATCAAGTCTAACCCGTGCCACAAATGGGTCGAAGTTGAGATAACGGCAGTATCACTTTGCGTCAGTGCTGCCTTTGGCTAGCCACCTTATTAGCGGCCTTTGCATTGTTACTATTGTATAAAACATAGCATGATACAAAACAAAATTATTTCTGTTCACCTCATCATTCATAAATAAATGGACAACTAATTTTTAAGCAAAAAACAAAACCGACTTCAATTCTCATATACAAACGGTAGATTATCGTTAATTTGTTCATGATCCAATGATCGGATTTAAACCAAATTAGTATAGGACCACTTGTGGGGTAACACCTTTCCTTTATAGAAATCGGTTAACGTGGTCCAAGGTTATGCGGTAAACTACGTTAAAAAAAAATATACCGACGGATTGATAATTGATAGCCTTCGCCTTTTTGTGAAGTCGGTTAAAAATAAGTTTGATTTCGTTCCTTTAAAATATGTATGTATATTTAGGACTTTTTACATGTACGAGTAAGTAGATAATAACGCACAGAACCACGATACATGGTTCATTATTCCAACACGTTTGTGGCATGGGTTAATGTGGGTCAATTGAGTCTATATTAAATGATAAATATTTTCTCCTTATATGTAAAAATTACAGGGGGTAGCACCTCAAAAAACTAAAAAACAAAAATTTTAAATATACCTTTCATTTTAAGCTAGAAAACGCGGTTTTGTACATTTATCAGTTTTGAATGACTATTTTTCATTAAATTTTAAAGATCAAACATGTCGTGAGAAAATGATTTATAGGCCTTTAAATTGCTGTATAATAATCTATTGTCATACTTGGATTGTCGGAATTTTCATTGAGCAAAAAAAAATTTATATTTTCTTATTTTTTTAAGTTTTGACGATTCCTTATTTCAACAATTACAAAATATGCAGTACAATTAAACTGATAAATCTACAAAACCATATTTTCTGACCTAAAATGACAAGTCGCGAACTTTAAATGATTTAAAAAAAAACCTATAAAAATAGGCAATAATATTTCTCATAAAAAGGAAGGAAATTAGGGGTTAGGGCCTTGAAATAAAAAAATAAATAAAAATTCGATGGGCACCCTATGTATGTATTCTAGTAAACAAAATAGTCGGACAAGTCGTAATTTAAAATGAAAAAATGTGATCGGACTTCTACCAGATTGTTGTAGATCTGCCACTTTTTTGAGCACATCTACCACACAAGGT
>NW_023458580.1:474178-475347 GCF_013731165.1 Rhagoletis pomonella | reverse complement strand
ATACATACATGCATATCGTCGTATAAAGTACAAAACCGCGTATCGTCTTTCTGCAAAATGGCGTAACTGACATTTGCTGCCAAAAATTGGATTTGCTTACAGAAGCTGTTGGCTCAATCCTTATCCATTCGTCCTTAAATATACTATCCAGAAAGGCGATTGCTTTATTAAAAAAAAACCATTTTGAAATGTGAGTGTTTTTACTATCTAGATAATAATTTATGCAACCTCACATAGGCGGCTTTGCATTTCGTTGATACGCGGTTTTGTACTTTAAACGACGATATACAGATTATTAAAGACGATCTAAATTACACTGTGTGACAAAAAAAAATTTATATAGTTTTTTCGAGGTTCACACTTGTTGTAGGTCTATTCAAGAAGTAAAATCTGCGTACTCAGAATTTTAAATACACCCTCGAAATCTGGGCTTAAGGTCAAAAACCGCGTTTTTCAAAGGGTGAAGCACAGGTATACTTGCTCGTAACTTTATTTCTGTTTACTCGGTGAAAAATACGTATATATGTATGTGATTCAAGATAAGACATTTCGCTGCTTACAACAATTTTTAAATTGATAATTTATCTTAAGAAATGGCAAAGGAATCAGTGATCGGACTTAAAAAAAAATTTGTGTGGTAGAATCTCGAAAAAAATGTGGTAGATTTCAAAAAAATGTGGTAGATATCAGGTTTTGGATCAAACTTTGTACAAAAATTAAAAAAAATCTGCAAGGTTTCACCTAAATTGCAAACATTTTAATTAGAATCTAAAACAAAATTAATTTTAATATAATAAAGTGCAAGATTGAAGTTGATAAAAATTGCGTTGAGTTTTGGCAATCTTTTTCCTTGACAGTTTCGAGCATATTTTGAAAGATTTCTGCAACCTTGCGGAGTGCTGCCAGCTTTTCTTTTTATCACATCACGGTGTAGCGAACAAATGTGGCTCGTTCCAGAAATGCTAATTGGGATTTGCCGATGTTGACATTTCTCAAGAAAAAGTAAACAACGCTTTAGAAATTTGAGATGCACCGAAATTTGCTAATCCTTTCACAAAAATTGCCGGTTTTTATCATTTTCGCTATTAATTTTTTTTTATAAATCATATATTTTGCAATTTTACACAATAAAACCACGTTTGATGTCGAAAAATTGAATATTGAGAAAA
>NW_023458580.1:470951-474078 GCF_013731165.1 Rhagoletis pomonella | reverse complement strand
CTAATCCTTTCACAAAAATTGCCGGTTTTTATCATTTTCGCTATTAATTTTTTTTTATAAATCATATATTTTGCAATTTTACACAATAAAACCACGTATGATGTCGAAAAAATGAATATTGAGAAAATTTACTATTTTACAGTTTATTTTATCCTCCCATTTTGCCTGTTGTTAGTGTTTAGTGTTGGACAATTTTTGCTCTTAAAATTAAGAAAATTATGTTGAGCAAAAATAAAACTACTCAAAAACGCGAATATGTGGTAGATTTCAGACCTTGTGTGGTAGATGTGCTCAAAAAAGTGGCAGATCTACAACAATCTGGTAGAAGTCCGATCACATTTTTTCATTTTAAATTACGACTTGTCCGACTATTTTGTTTACTAGTATACATATATAGGGTGCCCATCGAATTTTTATTTATTTTTTTATTTCAAGGCCCTAACCCCTAATTTCCTTCCTTTTTATGAGAAATATTATTGCCTATTTTTATAGGTTTTTTTTTTAATAATTTAAAGTTCGCGACTTGTCATTTTAGGTCAGAAAATATGGTTTTGTAGATTTATCAGTTTAATTGTACTACATATTTTGTAATTGTTGAAATAAGGAATCGTCAAAACTTAAAAAAATAAGAAAATATAAATTTTTTTTTTGCTCAATGAAAATTCCGACAATCCAAGTATGGCAATAGATTATTATACAGCATTTTAAAGGCCTATAAATCCTTTTCTCACGACATGTTTGATCTTTAAAATTTAATGAAAAATAGTCATTCAAAACTGATAAATGTACAAAACCGCGTTTTCTAGCTTAAAATGAAAGGTATATTTAAAATTTTTGTTTTTTAGATTTTTTGAGGTGCTACCCCCTGAAATTTTTACATATAAGGAGAAAATATTTATCATTTAATATAGACTCAATTGACCCAATTAACCCATGCCACAAACGTGTTGGAATAATGAACCATGTATCGTGGTTCTGTGCGTTATTATCTACTTACTCGTACATGTAAAAAGTCCTAAATATACATACATATTTTAAAGGAACGAAATCAAACTTATTTTTAACCGACTTCACAAAAAGGCGAAGGCCATCAATTATCAATCCGTCGGAATATTTTTTTTAACGTAGTTTACCGCATAACTTTGGACCACGTTAACCGATTTCTATAAAGGAAAGGTGTTACCCCACAAGTGGTCCTGTACTAATTTGGTTTAAATCCGATCATTGGATCATGAACAAATTACCGATAATCTTACATTTGTATATGAGAATTGAAGTCGGTTTTGTTTTTTGCTTAAAAATTAGTTGTCCATTTATTTATGAATGATGGGGTGAACAGAAATAATTTTGTTTTGCATCATGCTATGTTTTATACAATAGTAACAATGCAAAGGCCGCTAATAAGATGGCTAGCCAAAGGCAGCACTGACGCAAAGTGATACTGCCGTTATCTCCACTTCTACCCATTTGTGGCACGGGTTAGACTTGATTAATTGAGCCAACATTTTTAGGGAATTACTTTTTCAATAAAGGTAACCATTTCAAGCGGTAGCACCCGCAAATTTCCGATTTTCAAAAATAAGGGTCCCTTTAATGTACATACATATATAAGAACGAAGTCGTAAGCAGTTTTGTTTTTAATTAGCTATACATTTTGAAAATCAATTACGGTTTGGCTGAGACATTCAACTTTGGCCAATATGTTCTGTACTTTTTCTAGTACTAAAATTTAAGTGAGATATCACATCATGGGATAAACTTTATTGATGGTTTGATGGGTTCTGCATATACATATATATTTATATAGTAGTGAACAAAATAGCCGGACAAGACGTCATTTAAAATAGAAAAATTAAAACTTTTCGAATATTCTGTAATATTGCTCCACCATTTCTCAAGATAAATTAACCATTTATAAATGGTTGTAAACAACGAAATGTTTTCTCTTAAATGGCATATGTAAGTATTTTTGATCGGTCAAACAGAAATAAAGTTACGAGCAAGTATATGCTTCAACCTAGATTTTGAGGGAGTATTCAAAATTCTGAGTACCTGTGCGTATATATTATTTTTGTTTATTTCACTTCAAATCCCACGAAATCATAAATGCAAAAGTATAATTGACACCGGACCAGCTGTTTAAGTATTTATGAGCAAATGGTTAAATCGTGTGAATGAATGTGGACAATATTTGTCACTTTACTGCTGTGCGCAAATGTATGCCAAATCATTTGGATCTTTGGCAGCCAAATCGTCTGATCGCAAAACAAATCATTTGTGCATCGCTATTCAAATGCGCAAATGTGGACAAATCTAAATTTGGCATTTTGTGTACAAATGCACGAATCGTGTGATCCCTGCTTTACTTAAAGCGCCTACCGTAGATATGCATGCACACCAAATTTCAAGTACTTGGGACTTATGGTTCCCAAGTTATAGTTGCCACGCCCCTTTTTACAAACTCATGTATATATAGCCTATTGTAAGCACCTACCACAGATATGTCTGCATACCTAATTTCAATTTCATGTGACTGATGGTGAAATTATAGCTGATAAAAATTTTCACGCCTATGGGATGTGCCACGCCCCCTTTTACAAACCTCTTTATATATACTTTACTGTAAGCACCTACCATAGTTATGTCTGCATACCAAATTTCACGTTCATGTGGCTTATAGTTCCGGAGTTATAGCTGATAAAATATTCCTATGGGATGTGCCACGCCCACTTTTACAACCTCATTCATATATACCCTACTATAAGCACCTACCATATGTATGACTGAAAAACAAATTTCAAGTTCATATGACTTATAGTTTCGGATTTATAGCTGATAAAATATTCCACGCCTATTGGATATGCCACGCCCACTTCTACAAACTCATTTATTTATACCATACTATGAGCATACATATATGACTGTATACCAAATTTCAAGATTATGTGACTTATGGTTCCGAAGTTATGATTGATAACAAATTTCACGCCTATGGGATGTGCCACGTCCACTTTTACAAAGTCACTTATATATACTCTACTGTAAGCACCTACCATATATATGACTGCATACCAAATTTCAAGTTCATGTGACTTATAGTTTCGAAGTTATGGCTGACTAGCAGACC
>NW_023458580.1:469785-470851 GCF_013731165.1 Rhagoletis pomonella | reverse complement strand
TTTGTAAATTGGGGCGTGGCACACCCCACAGGCGTGGACCTTTTTATCAGCTATATCTTCGGAAATATAAGTCTCAAGAACTTTGAAATTTGGTAATGTGGGCATATCTAATATCTATGGTAGGCGCTTATAGTAAATATATATAAATGAGTTTATAAAAAGGGACGCGGCACATCCCATAGGTGTGGAGTATTTTACTAACTATAACTTCCGAACCATAAGTCACATCAACTTAAAATTTGGAGTGCAGACACATCTACAGCAGGGGCCTATAGTAAGGTATATATAAATGATTTTATAAAAGGGGCGTGGCACATCCCATAGTCATGGAAATTTTTATCAGCTATAACCTCGGAACCATATGTCACATGAAATTGAAATTTAGTATGCAGGCGTATCTACGGTAGGTGCTTTTAGTAAGGTATATATAAATGGGTTTTTGAAAGGGGCGTGGCACATTCCACGGGCGTGAAATATGATGAACTTTGGTATGAACACATATCCATGGTAGGTGCTTATAGTAAAGTTTGTATACATGAGTTTGTAAAAGGGAACGTGGAGCATAGGCGTGGAATTTTTAATCAGCCATAACCATAATAATTCACATGAACTCTAAATTTGGTATGCAGACATACATATATATGGAAGTTGTTTAGAGTAAAGTATATATAAGTGAGTTTTTAAAAGGGGGATACATATGTATTCATCAATTATGTATATCACTCGGATATTTAAAACTGTGTCTTATAGTCTTTAGAGAATAAATGTCCTTCCGAAATAAGCATTCTACCGGAAAAGTGGCGTTATTCTAAAACAGCTAAGTGAATAGGCAGATAAACGGAATGTATAGTTTGTCTCCTTTAATTTATGCTGAATTGAATATTTGTATTACTGTTTTATATTTTGATTTGTTTACCCCGAACAACGTCGGGTGCTCTGCTAGTGTGTATATAAAAATGGTGTGAAAAATTTATAGTAATTCATCAATTGAGAACGGTTGAACCGATTTGGCTAAATTTTTTTTTTTTTTGGTTGTTCGTAAATTCCAGGAGAAGGTTTTTACGAG
>NW_023458580.1:465538-469685 GCF_013731165.1 Rhagoletis pomonella | reverse complement strand
TTTTTTTTTTGGTTGTTCGTAAATTCCAGGAGAAGGTTTTTACGAGAGAAAATTTTGGGAAAACCCTCCGGGAAAGTCGGGAAATCAGAGAAATCGAAAATCTATTTTTTTGTATGCAATTTTTTGTGCAATTCCTTAGGAATGGCTTTCTAATGGCAAACTAGAAAATTCTAAGTGAAAACCTTGGAAAACTCCGGAATAACGCGAAAAATTTTAACCTTTTTCGACGAAATTTTGCATTTTATCGCATGATTTTGATGATGTGAAGCTTGGAAAATTTAGGATAATTGTGAAACTCATTGTTAGCATAATCAATTGGGACCAATTTTGTCTTATGTTTCATAACCGATCCGAATGGTTGCTACTTTTTTGGAAAGGTGTTTAGAAGAAGGAGTGCGCAAAGTTTCAATTTTTCCAATAGGTGGTGCAGGGGTCGAGCTACGCTAAAAAAAGAATCCATTTGGCACGTAGGTAGCTTTTTGCCTAGATTAGCCTATAGGTAGGGACACGATATCGAACCGAAAGTATCGATATGGTACTCACTTAAAGTATCGCTGGAAAAATATCCAAAAAAAAAAGAAAGAAATATCTGAAAAGGGAAAATTTTCCAATACGGAACCCGGCTTTAAAAAAAACAAAAAGAGGGGGTTTAAAGCGATCGCGCTATTTTTTATTAAAAATTTTCATTATATATCAAATTATCGATGCACGTTTTCTACATTTGTGTACTTTGAACTATAATAACACCAGTAAATATTATTTCCCCCCGAAAAAAATTATACCGTTATGATCAGGAGTAAGACCCCTACCGATCCTAATATATAAGAGCGTATTGTACACTTATACCCCTAATTATACGCACTTATTTGTGGTGTATTTTTTTTAACGTATGGTAGCATACATTTTGTGATACTGTCAGCCATTGTTATTTCTGCTTGTTTGTGAAATGTGCAAACGTTTGTAAAGACATTTATGAACGCGTTTTACTTAATTAATTAAGTAATAATTGTATATTAAGGTATTACAAACGCATGTGAACCTTTTAAGGATAATATATTTGTGTAAATAAAAGTGATAGGTGTGGAGTTATAATAAAATGTGGTGATAGCAGGCTGGATATTTTAACAACAAATATCTTAAGTACTATTAGCAACAACACTGTGAAAGTGATAAATATAGTTAAAGGAGACCTCCATTAGTATCCCCACCGAGTTTCATAAAAAAATTCACTATACTCTGCACGGAATATCAATTGGTTCCGTAATGGAAATTTCAGCCTCTGAAAAAGTGATTATAAACCTCCGAGCGTATTTCTGCCATGAAAAACAGCTTCTCATAAAAACGCCCTTTGTGGCACAACATCAAGGCGCACGCAACAAATCGGAGGAGAAGTTCGGCCAAACGCTAACATATTTTGTAAGCGCCAATCTATTATTTTTACACGTAGAGATTGAGGTGTTGACTTAAAACACCGAGACCGCGTGTTCAAATCCCGCCACATGCAATCCTCACGATAGTAAAAATTTCTCTTCTTTAAAGCCCAATTTATATCGGGAAGAGTTGATAATCAGATAAGTCTTGAAAGCAACTCTTTCGCATTATCTCTTGTGTTTTCTATTTGCTTCCAGACGCGTCAGTTTTAATTGAATTCAAGTTCGTGGTTCTTTAAATGGGAGGTATCTTCAATCTTACCCTTTCTTCTCACTTCCTTCGCCTTGGAACGAGCAGGCTTGAAAGCAAGACTTGACGTGTCTGAAAGCTGACTAACAGTGGCTACACACGACAAACATATCCGCGCACATGTGCGCCAACATGCTCGCTGTCGTTTGCTACAGACGGCGAGCGGCTCATAAGTGATTTTGTACTCAAAGCGTAAACATGGAAAGAAAAGACGCGGATGATGCAATTGAAATACTTATGATTTAGGGTTTTTTATGTATGTGTTACTTAAATTTATTTATATTTTACTTATATGTATGTACATACATATAAATATAGTAATTTAGCCTCATTTATCAAAAATTCAATGAACGCACATGGCTTGGATGCATTTATGTGCACACTGCAAGCATCAACACAAAATGAGGTTGTTGTTTTTTTTCCAATGCGATGCTCGCAAACCACGCTACAAACGACGAGCATGCTCGCTGAAAATCAAAATTTTTTGGTTTTTGGCGAGCATGCTCGCAAACCGCCCTACATACGACGAACATGACCCGCAAGCCGCGCATGTGCGCGGATATGTTCGTCGTGTGTAGCCACTGTAATTTGAGTTTATGACATTCGATACGATACTAGGATTCTGGTACTCGATTCCAAAAAATATCGTTTTAAAACTATCGAGTAAAAAATATCGGTATCGAATGCCAAAAGTATCGATATCGTATCGAAATTTGTGTCCCTACCTATAGGATCAATTTTGATTTGCTTGAAATTCGGCACGTATGTAGCATTTTGCCACGATTAACATATAAGATATTTTTTCTGATAAATGGACCAGATACCGATATATTGGTGTTAGCTGAGGGAGAGCGGGAGACCAGGTTTAGATGTGTGGTCGAGTTAGAGTAGTAGAAGAGGTAGGGATTACCTTTGCGAGTGTTTATGTATCGAGCTCAATAAGCCCGTATGGTGTGTAGGTGCACATCAAGGCCGCCACGCACTCCATACGCCTGCTATGCGAGAGAGAGAGAGAGAGTGAGTTGAAGTGGTAGCTCAAGATGTGACCCTTTTACCATGTATCTATAAATATGCGTAGAATAGATTGTTTTACATGCGGGTATTCGCTATTTAACAATACTTATTACACAGGCCAACAAAAATGGGGGAAAAATTGATGCAGCAAATTTTAACGCTATTTTTGACAGATTGTTTGTGCTGATTACGAATCCGTAAGCATAAAGTTTCCATCAGCTCCAGATATTAAGAAAAACGAGGTCAAAGTGTCAAAAGATCGCGTTTTTTGCAAAATTTGAGAAGCTCTAGCCAAGAAACAAAGGGTGGTAAAACCTTCCACTTAGGCTTAAATTAGAACTAAAAATCTCGACTACGATCGCTGTAAATTCCTGTCCCTTTGCTTGATGGCCACTTATAGTAATTTGGTGAACAGGAGAAACTGATTTTGGGAAGTTTGAGTACCTACCGCAATTAGGCAAAATGTGGTAGAACCTTCCACTCAGGCTTAAATTAAGGCTTGGACCTCTGACTTCAATCCCTGAAAATATCATTCCTACACCTTGACCCTAAGGTCACCTATAGTCATTTATTGAACAGCCAACACTGATTTTTACACATTTTTTACCAATTGCATAGTTTTCCAGTATTTTTTTTTATTTGTTGGACGATAAAACGTAAATGAGTATAGGTGACCATCAGGGCAAGGTGCAGGAATAGTATTTTCAGGGATATTATTCTGTAGTTCTAGCTTTAATTTAAGCCTAAGTGAAAGGTTCTATTACCTTTTGTTTCATTGCAATATTGCAAAAAACGCAATTTTTTACACTTTCGCCACGTTTTTCTCAAAATCTGGAGCTGATGGAAACTTTATACTTACGGATTCGTAATTAGCACAAACAAGTCTATCAAAAGCATCTTTAACATTTTCCGCATCAAAATCAGTGTTGCCCTGCGTTACCTACACCAATTATATAAAGAAAAGCTCCTTCTTTTTATAAGGGGTGATCTCAGGAACAATTTACTACAAGAGCGTGCAGTTGTTGGCTTATGCCGATGACATCGACATCATCGGTAACAAAAACCGCGAAGTCTGTTCTGCCTTTTCCAAGTTGGATAAGGAAGCAAATCGAATGGGTCTGGTGGTAAACGAGGACAAGACGAAGTATCTCCTATCATCAAACAAACAGTCAGCACATTCGAGCATGGCGCCCACGTCACTGTTGACAGTTATAATTTCGAGAAAGTAGAGAATTTCATTTACTTGGGAACCAGCATTAACACCGATAATAATGAGCCGTATGAATAAAAGATAAGCAATTGCTTTTCCTTAAAATTTCTTACACTTTACTCGATTTATTCAAACAAAATTGAAGTAAAAGGTATGCGATTTTAAGAAAAAGCAATTGCTTTGTTTTTATTCATTCGGCCCAATGTGAGCATAGAAATCCAACGCAGAATCACTCTTGCCAGT
>NW_023458580.1:464137-465438 GCF_013731165.1 Rhagoletis pomonella | reverse complement strand
TAATTTTTCTTTAATATCTATAATGTACAGACATCGACCTGTTACAATTTTATTATATGTATAGATATTAAAATTTTTCCAAAATTGGAAAATACAAAGGTTCACAAGCACGAAATGGCAATACCGCTCAACAATATTTGTATATTTGTCACTGGCATTTGTCATCAAGTGGCAAATCAGATATTTGGTCATTTGCGTAATTTTTATTTGGCTTATGTAGCAGCATTGCGTTCACACGATTTGGCCACCAGGGTTGTTTTTCATTTGCCTCAAGAAGGCAAATATTTGGCTTTTCTGACAAATGACAAATGTAATTTAGCGTTCACATGATTTGTTTATGAATTAGACAAATTTTTAGCCAAATGTACAAATCGTGTGATCCCGGCTTAAGCCATATATAACTGAGTGGAACATCCCATAGGTGTGGAAAATTCGGAATCATATGTCACGTCAAATTGAAATTTGGTACGCAGACGTATCTTCTGTAGGTGCTTATAATAGGCTATATATAAGTGAGTTTTTAAAAGGGGGAGCGGCACGTCCCATGACCTGGAATGTTTTATCAGCTATAACTCCGGAGCTATAAGTCGCTTATTCTTGAAATTGCATACGAAGCCATTTTAATGGTAGGTACTTATATTAGGTTATATATAAATGAGTTTGGAAAAGAGTGCATGGCACATCCAATAGGCATGCAATTTTTTATCAGCTATAACTTCGGAACTATAAGTCCCACGAACTTGAAATTTAGTATGCAGATATATCAATGGTAGGTGCTCATATATAAATGGGTTTGTAAAAGGGGCGTGGCACATCCCATAGGCGTAGAAAATTTTATCAGATATAATTTCAAAACCATAAGTCAAATGAAATTGAAATTTGGTACGCAAACGTATCTATGGTAGGTGCTTATATTAGGGTCTTAATATATAAATATCCCGTGTCACTGTGTTCGTTTAAGCTAATCTCCGAAACCGCTTAATCGATTTCAATGAAATTTTGTGGGTGTGTATTGTTGGTTCCAACTTAAAAGATAGGATAGTTGTGAACCCGAGAAAAAATTATTATTTTTTTCATCGAAATTTTTCTATGCTTCTCGCATCGTGCTTATCTAATATATATATATAGCAAGTAATTTTTAGCAAAAAAAAACTCTCATATAAAATAAAATTATATATATGTATATCTCATGATCCACTGATCGGATCTTAACCAGATTAGTATGGGACCACCTCTGAGACACTACCTTTCCGATGCAAATCGGTTGACGTGGTCCAAAGTTATGCGGTAACATACATAAA
>NW_023458580.1:462711-464037 GCF_013731165.1 Rhagoletis pomonella | reverse complement strand
AAAAAAAAAATCAGTTTTTCTCGGGTTCACAACAACAATACACACCCACAAAATTTCATTGAAATCGATTAAGCGGTTTCGGAGATTAGCTTAAACGAACACAGTGACACGGGATATTTATATATTAAGACCCTAATATAAGCACCTACCATAGATACGTTTGCGTACCAAATTTCAATTTCATTTGACTTATGGTTTTGAAATTATAGCTGATAAAATTTTCTATGCCTATGGGATGTGCCACGCCCCCTTTTACAAACCCATTTATATATGAGCACCTACCATTGATATATCTGCATACTAAATTTCAAGTTCGTGGGACTTATAGTTCCGAAGTTATAGCTGATAAAAAATTCCATGCCTATTGGATGTGCCATGCACTCTTTTCCAAACTCATTTATATATACCCTAATATAAGTACCTACCATTAAAATGGCTTCGTATGAAATTTCAAGTTCAAGCGACTTATAGCTCCGGAGTTATAGCTGATAAAACATTCCAGGTCATGGGACGTGCCGCTCCCCCTTTTAAAAACTCACTTATATATAGCCTACTATAAGCACCTACAAAAGATACGTCTGCGTACCAAATTTCAATTTCACGTGACATATGATTCCGAATTTTCCACACCTATGGGATGTTCCACTCAGTTATATATGCCTTAAGCTGGGATCACACGATTTGTACATTTGGCTAAAAATTTGTCAAATTCATAAACAAATCATGTGAACGCTAAATTACATTTGTCATTTGTCAGAAAAGCCAAATATTTGCCTTCTTGAGGCAAATGAAAAACAACCCTGGTGGCCAAATCGTGTGAACGCAATGCTGCTACATAAGCCAAATAAAAATTACGCAAATGACCAAATATCTGATTTGCCACTTGATGACAAATGCCAGTGCCAAATATACAAATATTGTTGAGCGGTATTGCCATTTCGTGCTTGTGAACCTTTGTATTTTCCAATTTTGGTAAAGTTTTAATATTTAATATAATATTCGTATCCGAAAACTACCGAAAAATATCACGTTATTTGAAACCAATAATTTTAAAATATTTGCTCAAACTGAACATTTGAAAACATGTACATATACGTATTCGACAGTAGCTGAGAGTGCAGAGAAGCGTGCGACTATTTGTAAGCTTTCATGGGGTCCCAGGTTCTTATGCCGGCAGACGATATAAAAGATACTAAAAAGTATTTATAAAAGTATAATTAATTTCTGAGTATAATTAACTATGAAAAAGCATATGTGAAATTCAGAATGAAAAATTTTAGAAAACCAACCGGAAAAGTATTCGTTTCACAACCCTTCGTGGCACTT
>NW_023458580.1:454167-462611 GCF_013731165.1 Rhagoletis pomonella | reverse complement strand
ATGTAACTAGCATTGTCACCCTGTCAACATTTCTCCCTTATTTAGTACTTTTGCTTTTCTACTTATCAACATACATCTATTCTCTTTATGTTATTTCTGTCTCATTGTTATTTTTTCTGACTGTTAATGTAAACACGCCTTGCATACGCACCTTAACACTTATTAACAAGTAAGAAAGTCTAAGTTCGGGCGGAGCCGAACATTAAATACCCGGCGCAAGTTTTCCACCTTTCCGAAAGCTACCGCTACATGATAAGCCGGGGTGTATACATTTTAAGTAAATTAGCGTCCTTAAATTTCGAAATATTGAAATTTCAAGCATATCTGAAATTTACCGTTATATGAAAAGCGGCCTCAATTTTAGTCCGATTTCAACAATTTTCAACGGTTTGCTTTTATGGGGCAAGCCCAATAACCATACCGAGCTTGGTACAAATTGCTAGAACGGTTAGCGAGATACATATATGTGATCATAAGTGGGCGGGGCCACGCCCATTTTCCAAAATTTTATCATAAACGTATTTCTTGGTAAAGAATTGTTGCAATCATCAATTTTGAATAAATTAGCTTCAATATTTACTGATTTATCGAAGATTTTGTATTTCTCGAAATTACCGTTATATGGGATGTGGGCGTGGTTATTGTCCGATTTTAGAAATTTTCGGCCAGTTGGTATGCTGTACCAGGACCAACAACTGTGCCAAGTTTGGAAGAAATTGGTGTAGCAGTTACCAAGATATACACATGTAACCATAAGTGGGCGTGGCTACGCCCATTTGTCAAAATTTTATAATATTCTTATTTTTCGTCTAAAACTCATTGCAAGTATCAACTTTGAGTGAATTATCTTCAGTAGTTACTAAAATATCGCAGTTTTAGTTTTTCTGAAAATTGCCGTTATATGGGAGGTAGGCGTGGTTATTGTCCGATTTTTTAAATTTTTAGCCATTTAGTATGCTGTACTAAGGCCAATAACTGTGCCAAGTTTGGAAGAAATTGGTGTAGCGGTTACCAAGATATACACATGTAACCATAAGTGGGCGGGGTTACGCCCATTTTCCAAAAATTTATAATATTAATGTTTTCCGTCTGAAACTCATTGCAAGTATCAATTTTGAGTGAATTACCTTCAGTAGTTACTAAAATATCGCAGTTTTCGTATTTCTTAAAATTACCGTTATATGGGAGGTAGGCGTGGTTATTATCCTATTTCGCCCATTTTTAATACCATCCGTCCCACGCCCAAAAGAAGTTCACGTACCAAGTTTCGTTCAGATATCTCAATTTTTACTCGAGTTATCGTGTGCACAGACGGACGGACGGACGGACAGACAGTCACCGCTTAATCGATTTCTCTTTTCATTCTGATCATTTATGTATACATTTGTCTACATCTATCTCGATTCGTTTTGCCTGTTACAAACAACCGTTATGTGAACAAAGTTATAATACCCTTGTGCACAAGTGCGCTCGGGTATAAAAATGTTTAGTGAAATATGTGAGCTGGCTAGCAAAGATCATGTAAGAGGGATTCGTAAACTTTTTTCAGATCGCTACACTGGGTTTAATATTTGTAGCTTAAATGCTCGAAGCTTAAATGGCGGAAAAATTGATTATTTAAATTTTGTTTTTAATAGCTTAAATATTGACTTAATCTGTATTACAGAAACGTGGTTCAAAGATTACATTGATGATAAATGCTATGCCCTATGCGACTACTCGTTAGTAAGATGCGATAGAATGATTAAGATGCGAGGAGGTGGCATTGCTTTTTACTTTAAGAAATACATGAAATGGACGGAGAAATCTGCAGATCGGAGTCTTCTCAAGAAGTATAATACCTTTTTATTGAGTTCTTTAATAACAGTTCAAAGTGTCTTGTTGCGTGCATATATAACCCAAGCAAGAGAAATGACATTTCAGTTATTTTTGAAAAAATTATCGGATTTTGCGATCTCCTATGAACATATTGTTGTATGTGGTGATATAAACGAGGAACTTCTATGTAATGATCACTCCTCTAAAAGTATGATAAACAACTTCCTATCGCTAGGCATTACTATTATAAACAAATATGCAACCCGCTTCGCTCCGCACTGCAAACCTAGTCTTTTAGATGTGTTTGGCGTTAGTGATTCTGAGTATGTCAACCACATTGATCTACTACCACTGGATGGCGTCTTCGACCATGAAATGTTGTTCCTGTCGTACAACCTCCACTTTCATAGCCAAAAATTAGCAAGAGAACTGCTTGTTAGGGACTTTAAGCGAGTAAATAAAAGAGTTATTCAAGCAGGCAGCTCTGCTTGACTGGAATACATGTTGGAGATTTGCGACAGCTGACGAAAAGTTACAACATTATAATTCTCCAGTTGGCCTGTTATTTGATAAGTTTGTTCCTTTAAGGAAGGTAAGGGTTCAAAATAGCAAAAAGCCGTAGTTCACCAGTGAGATTTTGTCATTAATTAAAGAGCGAAGTAAAACATACAAGCGCTGGAAAAACCATAGATGCTCTGACCTGTGGGAAATATACCGAGTAGCCAGGAATAAGGTTACGGCAAGCACACGTTATGCTAAAAGAGCATACTTACAACATAAGCTCAATCATGATAAAAATATAGTAAGGTAGAACCGCTGAGAGTCACTTTTAAAATTCTTGACGTTTCCAAACAATTTAATTTTTAAATTTACTCACACACACATTTTCATTTTATATCTCAAGCAACAACAATTTCGAACAACTTCAATTTTTTATTTTCACTTTTATATGATTTTAAAATGTTGGCAAACTTCAAAAAAAAATCATGGCCGACAAATTGAGAGAACGGTTCTACCTTGCTATGTTTTTATCATGAGCTCAATGAAAACCTCCCCTCAAAAGTTTTGTGGAAAAACCTCAAAACGTTTGGTGTTTCTAGTGAGGACAATGTCACATGTAACTTAGATCCAGAAATTTTAAATGCCAATTTTCTCTCATCAAGCCACCCAGTTTCATCTGCTTGTGTGCCCTCTATACCTTCATAGGTGGATGATAATGTGTTTCAATTCCCATGTGCGACGGATGAAGATTTAGCTGAGTGTGTTTATGCTGTCAAATCAAATGCTACAGGTGTTGATGGTATCAGTTAAAATCTTTAAAATGATTCTTCCTTTCGCGATCCGATCACTTACGCACATTATTAACTTTTGCCTTACATCGTCCACTTTTCCTACCTTCTTGAAAGTAGCAATTATAATACCAGTTCCAAAAATTAAATGTGCGAATTCCCCGGATCACTTCAGACCGATAAGCATATTACCCGCACTTTCGAAAGTTTTCGAAAAATGTTTAGCACGACAAATCACCACCCACTTAAACAAAAACTGACTACTGAGTGATGTTCAATCGGGATTCAGAAGTCAGCACAGCTGCTCCACAGCGATGCTGAAAATTTTTGAAGACATACGACCAGCTTTTGACAAAACTAACTTGACAACGTTAGTACTGCTTGATTTCACAAAAGCTTTTGACACCATCGACCACAATTTATTATTAGGTAAACTAGGTAGTCAATTAAGGTTTGGAGCTTTTTCTATACAGCTAATAAAAAGTGACTTAACGGGTCGACTACAGCAAGTTCAGTGTGGTGACAATTACTCAAGTTTAAAGCCAAATACATTAGGTGTGCCGCAAGGTTTCATTTTGGGCCCCATAATGTTCTGTGTCTTCATTAACGATATAGTGAAGTGTTGTAAAAACGCATCAATCCACCTTTACGCTGATGATACCCAGCTGTATCTGTCAAGGCCCATTGGTCTTGTTGAAGACTTGATTTCCAGGCTTAACGAAGATCTGTCTCGGATTTCTAGCTGGGCAGTTGTAAACAATTTAAAATTAAATCCGTCAAAAACGAAAGCAATCGCGCTTTCCTCATCTGGGTTTGACCTTAGCGGTACATCTCCGATAATACTCGATGGAATAAGTATTAAGTATGATGGCATTGTAACAAACTTGGGATTCAAAATTAACTCAAGATTGTCATGTGTGGACCACATTAACTTCGTAGTTAATAAAATTTACAATATCCTTAGAAAGCTATACTATAATGCTTACCAATTACCACAACAAACGAAATTGAAAATTGTTAGGGCACTCATTGTTCCGCACATCTCGTATGCGGAACTAATATATTGTAATCTTGATAAAGCAGATTTAAATGCGTACTTTAAATTACGTGCGCTCTTATATCTACATAAATTATTATATTGCCGTCAACCATCTTACCTATATAAAAATATTACATTGGGTCAATGTCCCCGAACTCTTAATCTCGTTGTTCCAAAACACTCTTACTTAGTTTCGGAACGCATGTTCTTTGTTAGCACCATAAAATTATGAAACTCCCTACCGTCTGACATTAAAAATATAAAGCAAGCAAGGTGTTTTAAAATTGCAGTCTCTACGTTTAATTTCTCAGCTTCTCTTTGACATTCAACTAAGTTAAGTACTTACTCTTGTTTATAATGTACTCTAATTCTTTTGTTTAATAATATTTGTATCTAATAATAGGTTTAAGTTCAATTAGTTTGTAAGTTGCTTGTTCAGAAGGAATATTGTAAAAGAAGATGTACTACTAAAAGACTGAGTCTTACTTTGTACAAAAGTTATATAGCTAAATAAATAAAATAAATAAAATATGTGAATATCGACAATCTGACGGATAATATCACTTTTGGAAGATTTCCTTTTTTATCTTGTCTTTGAAGTCTGTCCTGGACATAAAGTTCCGTGCCGCTCGAAGTAAGGATTTTCATTGCACAAATACCAACCTGAAAGCTACCTGTTGCATAGTAGCGCAATGTTACTAGTAACATTATTTCTGGTGAAAATGGTAGTCCTCTCTTCGTTGGTTTTCTCAGATCAGAAGCGAGCATAGGCAAAATTACATTTTTTACGGCATCGGGTGTAAATCTGTATCGAGCATGGAACTCTTCAATAGAGTATTTGGTGAAAGGACCACCATGATCTCGAAGATACCGTCTAGGTACTACTTCCCTAATACTTCTAGTATAGTCCACAAACTCAATAAACTCTGCGAAATTACACATTTTCTGTATGTTTAAAAAATCGAATGCAATTCAATTTAAAATAATGATAAAAGATATTGTCAAAATCAATATTTAAAAAGTTAAGTGAAGGGATTTCCACACTTAATTTTAATGTACATTAAGAGTGGTTAAGGGAACATTAACTGACTCCGAGAGGGATTTTTTTTGAATTTACACTAGGGGAAGAGTTAAGTAAAACGACTCTGGGTGCGGCTGTATGTGAGACTGCATTTTCAACAAATGCTTATATAAACAAGTAATTTTTAAGCAAAACAAAAACAAAACCGATTTCGATTCCCATCTAAGAATTTAAGATTATCGTTAATCTATTCATGATCCAATGATCAGATTTAAACCAAATTAGACCACCTGCCAGGTAACACCTTTCCTTTAAAAAAGAATTATAGTAATCGGTTAAAGTGGTCCAAAGTTAATAAAGATATAATAATAATTAATAAAGATATATTTTTTTGCGCCCCACGTATATTTGTAATTGAAAGGCAAATAAGAATAAATGCAAATAACAAAGTTGATGCACTTTAATGAGTTTGAAAAAAAAATTTACCTGAGTTCAGCAACTTTGATTTACCCCTTCTCACAAGAAAGTCTTATACTTTCGAAGATACAAACCTATTCATATGTGTGTATTTCTAAATGTGAAGCAAAAATACTACCGTTCAATTGGTTTTCAAGATAACCTCATAAAACAGAATTTTTAAGTTTTTGTTCGATATACAAAATTTCACTATCAATTGAATCTGCTAAAGCCTAAAATGCCATACAGCAGCTCTGGTTTGTCTGGGTTAGCTAATATTACTTTTATGCAAGAAGTGGTTTGCCTTTGAAGTAGATTTTCTTGAAGAAATTAATTTTGGAGCATTTATTTCTTGAAAATTTCAAACTGATTTAAGAAATTTCGATATTTTTAAGAATTTCTGTTCTTCATGGTTACTATGCCAAAAGCTGTTTTGCGAGAACGAACACATTTTCCAACTATGTACTTAATTTTATTTTCAATTCAGAAGCATAGAGGACGTAGAGAAAAGTTTCTGATATTTCAGATATCGAACAAAATATTGTATCGTTATCGTATCGCAACACCTGATATTGATATATTGAATATCGTATCGGTATTGCGCATCCCTACCTAGAAATAATTTTAGATTGCTCCAGCGAAAGCAAAGGCTCTTAAAGAAAAACGGGAACATCTCGGTGAGAATCCTCTCGATTGGTGGAAAACTTAACAAAAATACGACAAATTGACAGAACTGGGCCGCAAATATTTGAGCGCTCCACTCGCCGTTCCAAGTGAGAAATTTTTTAGTGCAGCCGGCCTTACATACGAGTCTCTAAGAAATTGCCTCATGGGAGAAAAGGCAGCAAAATTACTTTTTTGAAATATAATATGCCCATTTTGAACTTTGACTACAAGACTAAAATACTGTATAGGTTAAGCACTCGTTCAATGTTTTTAGGTAATAAAAATGATGACTTAACATTCGCACATTCGCATTCCGAAATTTCGCATTGGCGTTCGCATTCGCGAATGTGAAAAATATGGCATTCGAAACATCCCTAATACATACACAAAAACCGTACTAGACTGACTCGGAATGCTTACACATTGGGAAGTTAGCTTACTGCTAATATAGAAGTATTATACAGTGCGGAGCAGAAGTATTGATACATTGAATTTTTCGCAATATATGCAAAGCTTTTTATTCAATTTATGTTCGATCATTTTTTATAAAAATATTGTTCATTCTACACCAGAACACATAATAATAAAATTTTTAATATTAAGCTTTGTACCACGATTGCTTTTTAGGAAAAATTGAAAAAGCAACAAAGTCTAAGCGGTAGAAGTTATAGCAGCTATTTCGGAGATCACCACACCTCCTCGCCAGACATCTTTTTTTTTTTAGGGATCGAACCTGCGTAATCGATGTTCAAAGTCTGAAGCATTAACCACTGAGCTATGTACACCCCGTAAACTCTTGTTGCTAAATTCATTTTCCTTATTCAACAAACTACTATCAAGTGCAGCTGATTTGCCGCTATTTAAACTCGACAGCGTGGTTGTTGTTGTCAATTCTATATATCCATTTCCTTATTTGCTTTATTAGCCGTCATCGATTCGCCACTTCTCGCTCGCTATGTTTGAGTTCCGGTCGCTTAACGAAAAATTTTGCACGTGAAATCAACAACAAAGTTAGCTAGCACGGATAGACGATAGCGAGTTTGGTTGTACCTCATTGAGTTCGTTCGTTTCGCCGCTCGCTAACTGTTGGCGAATCGATGACGGCTATTGTATTGTTGGAAGATTTGTAATCGGCATAATATGTATAAGCACAACAAAGGTGGCGTGGAAACGTGTGCATATTATGACGATTACACCTTTTAAAACTTTTTGAATCGTTATATCTCGGAACATTTTTATATATAACAAGCAGACCCGCCCAAAATTATTATTTTTTATTGAAACATTTGGTCCAACGTTTTCGCCAGCAATTCACGTTAACGTTTGGTTTTGTGGTCAACAGAAGGCATATCCTCCATTGTCGTTTTAAATAACCTGATGAAAGCGTTATACCTCTGCTACCACCAGCTGGTTCCGAGTTGAATACTTTCAGAGCTGGAGCGTCCGGTGTCCGTTCGAACGACATAGCCAAACCAGCGGAGCCGCTGTATTTTAATTCGCTGCACTATGTCCATATTGTTGTAAAGCTCATACAGCTCATCGTTCCATCGTCTGCGGCAGGGTTGTTGCGAATATTTTTCCGAAATAAAAGTCCTTTCCCGATAATAAACAAACTACTTGTCCAAATTAAGCAATTTGGTATCATATGAAAGACGACTGAAATAGCTTTTAAACAGAAATAACGAACGACCTATATTTATATTTTTTTTTTATATAATTTAATACTAAAGAAATGCATATACCTGACAAAAGGTTTGTTCTATGGTAATTAATTAACATTTTTTATTGAAATATTTTTCAATATGTGGCTTTTCTCGTTTAGACATTTCAGTTTTGAAGCTATTTAAGTCCTCTTTCATTTGATACCAAATTTGTTTCATTTGGATAAGCGGTTTGTTAATTATCCGTAAAAGACTTTTGTTTCGGAAAAATATTCGCAACAACCCTGGTCTGCGGTACTCGTCGTCGCCAACGCGTAAAGGCCCGTAAATCTTCCGCAAAATCTTTCTCTCGAATACTCCAAGAGCCTGCCCATCGGATGTTGCCAACCGTACTATAATATATAGTATTGTACTATTTTTCCGGTCGGCGTACTATATACTGTTGGAAAAAAAATATAGTACGCAAAAGTACTATATTTCTTCAATTATAAACA
>NW_023458580.1:452090-454067 GCF_013731165.1 Rhagoletis pomonella | reverse complement strand
TGAATCCCGTCCGTTTTGGTATGGAAACCCCTATATCTGAGCCATTCGTAAAAAAAATTATGTCATGTCGCCGATTCGCTTCAATTTTTTTTGTGGGTTCTATACATGGCCCTTAGGGTGTTCAAAACGCGCACTTGGCGGCGTGGCTCCGTAACGTAAACATCAAGCATGGATACATTACGATTTGCAAGTAAATGAAAATATTTGGGGGCGGAAGTAACAATAAGAAAGACTTCGCCAGTAACTCCCCAAAGATTTCTTGCGAACTCGGCATTGGAAACAGCACAATTCCTTTTAATATTATTTTTATTTCTTTCACTTACCCGAAACACCAAACTGGAGCTAGTGAACGTTGGACGATTGTCATTTAAATCCAACACCTCAACGCGCAACAAACGTATCGACTTCTTAGGTGGATTGCCACCGTCCGTGGCTGCCACCGCCAAACGATAAATACTTCGATCCTCATGATCTAGAACGACTCGTGTGTGAATTACACCCGTAGCCGCATCAATGCTGAACATCCCGTAACCGTCTGAATCACGGCCTCTCAGTATCGAGTAGGTGATCGAAGCATTCTGCCCGTTGTCGCGATCGACGGCACGAATACGTACCACTTCACTGCTAGGCGGCTGATCTTCGCGTACACTGACCACATCCTCTTGTGGATCAACAATGACCGGCGCATTGTCGTTGACATCGGCTATGTGCACCTTGACGGGTACACGCACACTGCGGTAGGGGGTACCTTGATCGCGAGCCTCCGCCACTAGATCGTAAACGGCGCGTAGCTCGCGATCGATCGATTCACGGGTGGTGATCTCACCTGAAATTATGGAGAAAATAAAAACATAGACGGAAGTTAAATTAAAATTACGGAAAAATAAGAGAGATAAGTAGTTACGTACAGGGCCGGCTTTAGGCAGGACGAGCGGGGCGGTCACCCTGGGCGCCTAATCTTGGGCGCAAAATTTTGAGGTGGCGTTTAATTTTTTTATTACATACAATTTTAAAATGTGAAAATCAGCAATTAACATCTTATCATTCTGGAGCTCTTACTCGGCTTAAATATATATCTAGTCAGTAAACCAAATTCAGAAAATCGAAACTCGCTGCAAGACCATCATATTTGACATTCCCACGCCATAAAACATAAGAGTTGGGCAGTACCTTAGAACAAAAACAAAACAAAAAAATTCAGCTCGCGAAAGAGCTGGTTATGAAATTGCAGTTCTTGTTTGTAGTAGGCTTAGACTTTTTAAATTTTCTTTGTTCACTGAGAAAAAGGATTAGTTTCGACAACTAAAGATATTTAGTTCCCGAATTTTGACAATATTTGGGAACTGTTACCAAGGAATGGGAACTATTACCATGGGTTGGTAATTATAACTAAATATATTAAAACTTATATTATTCATCTAGGTTGTACCAAATCGTTAATTTAGTGGAAAGGTTTGGCAAATACTAATAAATATTTTTTTGAAGCATATTTCTACAAATTTCATTCAACTTAACGTATGGTTGATAAAAGGATGTCGTTAAGCTCTGCTAATACAGATAAGCTTTCTTTCAACACATGGTTAAGTCATAGTTACCAAATCTTAGTTGAGGCAACCACGATTTGGTTTGAGAGCGGAACATATTCATGCTTGTGAGCCACCCCTAAATAATGCTGATCGCTCTCTGAGCACATGTGTGTCTCACATACGAAGAGCGCCAGCTGAGCAATGCACACAGTCACGGTTGCCACTCACCTAAATTTTTGTGGACCAAAACGTGTACCAAAATTAAAAAAAGCACCAAAATAATTTTCAACATAAACATTTAAATATTTATTATAGATAATTTTAAAATGGACATTTGATACTGCAAATCCTTAAACTAAAATACATATACATTTGTCATTTCATGTTTTTTTGTTTTATTTTTGCTGTCTAAAATACAAAAATAATGAAGGGATCTTTATGCTCAAGAAAT
>NW_023458580.1:449887-451990 GCF_013731165.1 Rhagoletis pomonella | reverse complement strand
CTGTCTAAAATACAAAAATAATGAAGGGATCTTTATGCTCAAGAAATTCAAGCTTTACTTTTAATACAAGGCAAAATTGGTCTTTTTAATGAAATTTGTAGTAGGGAAACAAATAATTTTACTATTTTCTAACAATTTTAGTTATTTAAAAGAATAAAGTATATTTACATATTTTGATTTTTTTTTTAATGTACATACTATGTATGTATGTATTTGCATATACATATATATGTACGTATGTACATACATAAAACACAGTAGTTTTTTAAAGGATCAAAATCAGAGAAAGAAAAACTCCATAAATAAGAATTGTTGTTCGTAACGGGTTTAATGTCAATTAAAATTTAAAAAATTCTACTTTCTCTCCAAACATACAGATGAAAAGTACGGCCTGTACACAACTCTTTAGCGAGCATGATATTATTGAGGGTTTTAAACTCAAGCTTATTGCGCAGCTTTGTCTTTATTAAGCTCAACTCGAAAAATTTACGTTCTGCCGAGCTATGTGGAAGACTAAGGCCCAATTTCAGATGGCCTATTTAAGCAGAGATTGTTGATTAACTTCCACTATTCATTTTCAGGTCATACATTTAATCTGCACTTAAATGGCCAATATCGGCTATTTAAATATGAGATATGCAACCCTGTGTTTGTACCAAACAACCAAGATTGATTGGTAGGTTATTTAATCAATCCCACCAAATACACATAGTGGCAACGTTCGTACTGTGCGGTCACTTAAACTTTCGCTTGAAAGAATTTCCAAAGTTTAACTCTTTTACAAAGTGCTAAGCAGTTCTAATTTGTGTTATTCACACCGAAAAAAGTTTACTGAAGCCAAGTTCCAATAAATTGACTTGATTTAGTCATAAAGTGCGTTGATTGAAAAGTTTTATTTTGTCGGCCTTCGTGCATATTTGCCTGCTTTGGTGCATTATTGTTTAATTTATTTTTAAGTTTTATTGTTAAGTTCAGCACGGTTTCTAACCACTGAACTTCACTAAATAAGACCACTAGCTATTAAACCGCCAATTACTGTGAGCTTGAAATGTTTTCGTACAATACATTCCTAATTTCGCTATTTTTATTCTTTTTTAATAAAATTCGCTGAAAATGTCCTGTCTATTCGAAAAATGTAATGTAAAAGCCGGTTCGGACCGTTTTGTGGCGTGCTGGCTTTGCGATGAACTGTCTCATTTAAGTGTTCTGGTATTAATGGGAGAGTTCTGGATATGATTATTGGAGATAATGGACTTCGCTGGTCATGTCCAAAGTGTAAAAAAACTGTTGACGATCTCTGTAAACTATTAAGAACCGCTAGAAATGGATTTTCGGAGATAAGCAAAGAGCTAAAACTTCTCAACGAGATGTTCAAGAAGTATGACGATGAATTCAAAGAATTTAAATTATTAGATACTTCCTCCTCTCCTTCTCCTGGAAAAGGTCTTAAAAGACGTAGGAGAGGCGTGGAAATTATTGTGTTGAATCCCATCACTGTGGACCTTGATCTTCCCCAGAACCGCCCACTTTTGACTCCAGCTATGAACAAAGAGCTCATAAGTTTTAACACACCGATTCCTCAGCGGACTGAATCTCCCCAACCACGTCCTTCTTCTACTGGAGTCTCACTAAATTCCTGTTCAACAGCTTCATCTCAACCCTCTACCACATCTGAAGCCATCTCCGATTGCCTCAACACCGTTCCGAAGGAAGTAGTCTTGCTCCTTCCAAAAACTCCACAACTACATCTCAACCCCCTACCACATTCGGAGCCATCGTTGCTCCTTCCAAAAATTTGACAGCTGTACCGCAACCCCCTACCACATCTGAAACCGTTTCCGATTACGTTAACCCCGTCCCGAGGGATTTAATCGTTGTCCCTTCCAAAAAATCGGTCTTTGTATCTAGGTTTTCAAATGATACCACTGTCCATAATGTGAAGGGGTATTTAACTTCCAGGCTGATAGAAAATGAGTTGCATGTACGCATGTTAAGATTCTGGTATGAAAGAAGCATTTCTTCATTTAAAAAAGACATAACCGAAGACTGCTTTGATAGAGTAATGAGCCCATCTTTTTGGCCAAGCGGTGCCTTCATTCGCGA
>NW_023458580.1:445086-449787 GCF_013731165.1 Rhagoletis pomonella | reverse complement strand
CTGTTTACAGGCCGTTGATCATGGTCGGAAAGGCCGAGCTTCCGATCCATGTTCCCGTAGTCATTACTTTGTATGTGAGGCAGGCGGAAAGTCCTAGTTTCCGCTCCGCGCTATAGACGAACTGTTGGGCGAGGTCGGAAAGGCCGAGTTTCCAATCCCTGCTCGTATTGTCCTACGCAGTCGCGAAAATATACGAAGCCGTTACAATTGTACTAAGCAGTCATAGATATTGAAAAGCATCATGCGTATCAAAGTTTGATTTACAAATACTCAACACAATAGGTTTAAAATGTCTCGTGGGTCTTGTAGGAATACAAAAATTTATCTCACTCAGTAAAAAGGGACCACTGACCATCGCGTTCATTAATTTAATTAAATAAGAACACCAAGCATCTCTCTACGGCTCTGAAGCGTCGGCAAATCTATAAGCTTCAGGCGATCCTTGTAGGGTGGGAGATTTTTAGACGAGTCCCAACATAAATTTTTGAGGGAAAATAACAGGCACTGTTTCTGCACTGATTCGAGCCTGTCACTATGAATTTGGTAACTAGGATTCCATACTATAGATGCATACTCCAAAATCGGTCTAACTAGAGAGGTAAAGAGAACTTTAGTGACATAAGGATCGTTGAACTCCTTGGCCCAGCGCTTAAGAAAAGCCAACAATCCTCTAGCCCTAATCACGCAGGAGTTTATGGGAGACTTGAATTCTAGTTTCGGATCCATAGTTACACCTAGGTCAATGAAATTGGTCACTTGCTCAACATTGTGGTCAGGTATCATATACGAATTTGGGTAGAACGATTTTCTAGAGAAGGTCATGAATTTACACTTTTTAAAATTGAGTGACATGGAATTTGCTTCACACCACTGCAGGTTAGGTCAGCTTGCAAATGCTCCCTATCTTCTGCAGTACTAATGTATTTAAAAAGCTTAACATCATCAGCGTACATTAAGCATTTCGAATAATTCAACACCTTAGGAAGGTCATTTATAAATAAAATAAACAAGACGGGACCAAGATGGCTATTCTGAGGTACGCCGGACGTGACATGTATTGGCCGGGAAGTACAATTTTTAAAAATTACTCTTTGTTTCCTATCCACTAAGTAAGAAGAAGCCAGCTGAGATGAATAGGAGGGAAACCAATTCGATCAAGTTTATATATAAGGGCTGAATGAGATACTTTATCAAATGCCTTGCTGAAATCAGTGTAAATCACGTCCGTTCGAAGATTGTTTTTAAACCCATTCGACACATAAGTAGAGAATTCAAGAAGATTGGATATAGTTGATTTACCTTTGCAAAAACCGTATTGCGATAGATCAATAGCAGAAGTAATAGAGTGAGATAGTTCTTCCGTAACGATTGCCTCAAAAACTTTAAGAATAGCACAAAGCTTCGCAATTCCTCTATAGTTTACGATGTTAGTCCTACTTCCATTTTTATAAAGTGGCATAATAAACGAATCCTTCCAGGAAGATGGGAAGACACCCTGTTTTAGGAAGCATTAAAAATATTTGTCAGAGGCTTATACAAATACTCTGCACAACTTTTAATAACACTTGTGGGTATACCGTCTTGGCCATCTGTATATGAAATTTTCAAACAATTCAAATGAATGAGGACGTCCGCAGCAGATATCGATGGAATTCGGATGCAATCAAATGATGGCAGTAAGAATGGGTAGCTAGATAGATTCGAATTCAGTTGGGACGATGTATAACTGGCAGAGTAGTTTGACTCGAAGAAACCAGCAAACATATCGGCAATAATATTTTCGTCACTGGAGACTAAGTCATTTAACTTCAATGTTGAGGGATAACCGTTACTCTTACGCTTTATGTTCACAAAGGCGTAAAACGATTTGGGATTAGAAACTATATTGAGTCGAACCCTGTTAATATAACTATTGTAACACTTTTTGCTCAATACATTGTATTTATGCCCAAGAAGGGAGTACGCGGAGTAGAAAGAAGACATGCCAGATTTTTTAAAAAGCTTAAACGCTTTGGATTTTTGATTTTGTAAGCGTTTTAATTCGCCAGTAAACCACTGAGCGTTAGACGTTACGTTAGCTTCCTTAATAAGAGGAATGATTTTACTGAAAATATGGCGTAAGGAATTGCTAAAATGTAAGGCACTATCTTCAGCATTCTCATCATACTGGGGCCAAGTTATCTTCGATATCTCTAACCTAAGTTTACTATAATCTGCTGTTTTAAATGAGTAACGCTCCGCTCTTGATTTTTTACTGGTAAAGCAACATGAGTTGCGTGAATTTATCAAGGACAATTCTGGTGGTGGGTGGTGAGAATCAACAGTGGTAATCAAAGCATAGCTAGGGGCTATTGTGGCGTTGGAAACGTCGTCCACAAAAACTAAATCCAAACATTTACCTAAGTTATTACTAATAGAGTTGATCTGGTAAAGACTAAGGTCTGAAAGATCGTTCAAAAATTTATTGAAGAGATCACGAGAGGAATTTGGTACTAGAATACCATCTATTAGATCCCAAGAAACACCCTCAAGATTGAAGTCACCCAGGACAATAACAGTATCGGAGGGCTGCACCATGGCATGTAGAGAGAGCAGTAAGGAGTATTTTAAATAAACAGAAAGGCTCGAGTTAGGTTGTATATAAGCAGCAACAAGATAAACGCTATTAGAATGATATCTTATTCGAACGCAAAGGAATTCAACTTCATCGGTGTCAGTGAACTCAATTTCTTCAGAAGAAAGGTCAGTCTGGACAACTGTTAAGACGCCTCCGCCTTTTTTTATTTAAACGGTCATTTCGAAACACTTTATACTTAGGACACAAAATTTCGGAGTTGAACACATTCGGCTTGAGCCAGGTTTAAGTAAACACCAGTGTTTTGAAGTCAAAATCATGGGACTGCAAGTGCAACCTTGATAGCTTTGTGTTCAAACCTCTCACATTTTGGTAGTAAATGCTGATGGTGACGTTACTTATTAGTTTTTCGATGCCGAGGTGGAAGGCGGAAGTTGAGCCAAATTTTGCCCTTGCGGTCTAGATATAAATTCAAATTCGCGAATGAAGGCACCGCTTGGCCAAAAAGATGGGCTCATTACTCTATCAAAGCAGTCTTCGGTTATGTCTTTTTTAAAAGAAGAAATGCTTCTTTCATACCAGAATCTGAACTTGCGTACATGCAACTCATTTGCTATCAGCCTGGAAGTTAAATACCCCTTCACATCATCGACAGTGGTATCATTTGAAAACCTAGATACAAAGACCGATTTTTTGGAAGGGACAACGATTAAATCCCTCGGGACGGGGTTAACGTAATCGGAAACGGTTTCAGATGTGGTAGGGGGTTGCGGTACAGCTGTCAAATTTTTGGAAGGAGCAACGATGACTCCGGATGTGCTAGGGGGTTGAGATGTAGTTGTGGAGTTTTTGGAAGGAGCAACGACTACTTCCTTCGGAACGGTGTTGAGGCAATCGGAGATGGCTTCAGATGTGGTAGAGGGTTGAGATGAAGCTGTTGAACAGGAATTTAGTGAGACTCCAGTAGAAGAAGGACGTGGTTGGGGAGATTCAGTCCGCTGAGGAATCGGTGTGTTAAAACTTATGAGTTCTTTGTTCATAGCTGGAGTCAAAAGTGGGCGGTTCTGGGGAAGATCAAGGTCCACAGTGATGGGATTCAACACAATATTTTCCACGCCACTCCTACGTCTTTTAAGACCTTTTCCAGGAGAAGGAGAGGAGGAGGTATCTAATAATATAAATTCTTTGAATTCATCCTCATACTTCTTGAACATCTCGTTGAGAAGTTTTAGCTTATTGCTAATCTCCGAAAATCCATTTCTAGCGGTTCTAAATAGTTTACAGAGATCGTCAACAGTTTTTTTACACTTTGGACATGACCAGGGAAGTCCATTATCTCCAATAGTCATATCCAGAACTCTCCCATTAATACCAGCACACTTTAAATGAGACAGTTCATCGCAAAGCCAGCACGCCACAAAACGGTCCGAACCGGCTTTTACATTACATTTTTCGAATAGACAGGACATTTTCAGCGAATTTTATTAAAGAAGAATAAAAATAGCGAAATTAGGAATGTATTGTACGAAAACGTTTTAAGCTCACAGTAATTGGCGGTTTAATAGCTAGTGGTCTTATTTAGTGAAGTTCAGTGGTTAGAAACCGTGCTGAACTTAACAGTTTTAAACAATAATGCACCAAAGCAGGCAAATATGCACGAAGGCCGACAAAATAAAACTTTTCAATCAACGCACTTTATGACTAAATCAAGTCAATTTATTGGAATTTGGCTTCATTAAACTTTTTTCGGTGTGAATAACACAAATTAGAACTGCTTAGCACTTTGTAAAAGAGCTAAAATTTGGAAATTCTTTCAAGCGAAAGTTTAAGTGACCGCACAGTACGAACGTTGCCACTATGTGTATTTGGCTGGATTGATTAAACAACCTACAAATCAATCTTGGTTGTTTGGTACAAACACAGGGTTGCATATCTCATATTTAAATAGCCGATATTTGCCATTTAAGTGCAGATTAAATGTATGATCTGAAAATGAATAGTGGAAGTTAATCAACAATCTCTGCTTAAATAGGCAATCTGAAATTGGGCCTTAGCCTTCCACATAGCTCGGCAGCTGCGGAACGTAAATTTTTCGAGTTGAGCTTAATAAAGACAAAGCTGCGCAA
>NW_023458580.1:443545-444986 GCF_013731165.1 Rhagoletis pomonella | reverse complement strand
GTAATGTAAAAGCCGGTTCGGACCGTTTTGTGGCGTGCTGGCTTTGCGATGAACTGTCTCATTTAAGTGTTCTGGTATTAATGGGAGAGTTCTGGATATGATTATTGGAGATAATGGACTTCGCTGGTCATGTCCAAAGTGTAAAAAAACTGTTGACGATCTCTGTAAACTATTAAGAACCGCTAGAAATGGATTTTCGGAGATAAGCAAAGAGCTAAAACTTCTCAACGAGATGTTCAAGAAGTATGACGATGAATTCAAAGAATTTAAATTATTAGATACTTCCTCCTCTCCTTCTCCTGGAAAAGGTCTTAAAAGACGTAGGAGAGGCGTGGAAATTATTGTGTTGAATCCCATCACTGTGGACCTTGATCTTCCCCAGAACCGCCCACTTTTGACTCCAGCTATGAACAAAGAGCTCATAAGTTTTAACACACCGATTCCTCAGCGGACTGAATCTCCCCAACCACGTCCTTCTTCTACTGGAGTCTCACTAAATTCCTGTTCAACAGCTTCATCTCAACCCTCTACCACATCTGAAGCCATCTCCGATTGCCTCAACACCGTTCCGAAGGAAGTAGTCTTGCTCCTTCCAAAAACTCCACAACTACATCTCAACCCCCTACCACATTCGGAGCCATCGTTGCTCCTTCCAAAAATTTGACAGCTGTACCGCAACCCCCTACCACATCTGAAACCGTTTCCGATTACGTTAACCCCGTCCCGAGGGATTTAATCGTTGTCCCTTCCAAAAAATCGGTCTTTGTATCTAGGTTTTCAAATGATACCACTGTCCATAATGTGAAGGGGTATTTAACTTCCAGGCTGATAGAAAATGAGTTGCATGTACGCATGTTAAGATTCTGGTATGAAAGAAGCATTTCTTCATTTAAAAAAGACATAACCGAAGACTGCTTTGATAGAGTAATGAGCCCATCTTTTTGGCCAAGCGGTGCCTTCATTCGCGAATTTGAATTTAGATCTAGACCGCAAGGGCAAAATTTGGCTCAACTTCCGCCTTCCACCTCGGCATCAAAAAACTAATAAGTAACCTCACCATCAGCATTTACTACCAAAATGTGAGAGGTTTGAACACAAAGCTATCAAGGTTACACTTGCAGTCCCATGATTTTGACTTCGAAATACTGGTGTTTACTTAAACCTGGCTCAAGCCGAATGTGTTCAACTCCGAAATTTTGTGTCCTAAGTATAAAGTGTTTCGAAACGACCGTTTGAATAAAAAAGGCGGAGGCGTCTTAATAGCTGTCCAGACTGACCTTTCTTCTGAAGAAATTGAGTTCACTGACACCGATGAAGTTGAATTCCTTTGCGTTCGAATAAGATATCATTCTAATAGCGTTTATCTTGTTGCTGCTTATTTACAACCTAACTCGAGCCTTTCTGTTTATTTAAAACACTCCTTACTGCTCTCTCTACATGC
>NW_023458580.1:440225-443445 GCF_013731165.1 Rhagoletis pomonella | reverse complement strand
GATCTAATAGATGGTATTCTAGTACCAAATTCCTCTCGTGATCTCTTCAATAAATTTTTGAACGATCTTTCAGACCTTAGTCTTTACCAGATCAACTCTATTAGTATTAGCTTAGGTAAATGTTTGGATTTAGTTTTTGTGGACGACGTTTCCAACGTCACAATAGCCCCTAGTTATGCTTTGATTACCACTGTTGATTCTCACCACCCACCACTAGAATTGTCCAGTAAAAAATCAAGAGCGGAGCGTTACTCATTTAAAACAGCAGATTATAGTAAACTTAGGTTAGAGATATCGAAGATAACTTGGCCCCAGTATGATGGGAATGCTGAAGATAGTGCCTTACATTTTAGCAATTCCTTACGCCATATTTTCAGTAAAATCATTCCTCTTGTTAAGGAAGCTAACGTAACGTCTAACGCTCAGTGGTTTACTGGCGAATTAAAACGCTTAAAAAATCAAAAATCCAAAGCATTTAAGCTTTTTAAATAATCTGGCTTGTCTTCTCTCTACTCTGCGTACTCCCTTCTTGTGCATAAATACAATGTATTGAACAAAAAGTGTTACAATAATTATATTAACAGGGTTCGACTCAATATAGTTTCTAATCCCAAATCGTTTTACGCCTTTGTGAATATAAAGCGTAAGAGTAACGGTTATCCCTCAACATTGAAGTTAAATGACTTAGTCTCCAGTGACGAAAATATTATTGCCGATATGTTTGCTGGTTTCTTCGAGTCAAACTACTCTGCCAGTTATACATCTTTCCAACTGAATTCGAATCTATCTAGCTACCCATTCTTACTGCCATCATTTGATTGCATCCGAATTCCATCGATATCTGCTGCGGACGTCCTCATTCATTGGAATTGTTTGAAAATTTCATATACAGCTGGCCCAGACGGTATACCCACAAGTGTTCTTAAAAGTTGTGCACAGTATTTGTATAAGCCTCTGACAAAAATTTTTAATGCTTCCCTAAAACAGGGTGTCTTCCCATCTTCCTGGAAGGATTCGTTTATCTTGCCACTTTATAAAAGTGGAAGTAGGACTAACATCGTAAACTATAGAGGAATTGCGAAGCTTTGTGCTATTCCAAAAGTTTTTGAGGCAATCGTTACGGAAGAACTATCTCACTCTATTACTTCTGCTATTGATCTATCGCAACACGGTTTTTGCAAAGGTAAATCAACTATATCCAATCTTCTTGAATTCTCTACTTATGTGTCGTATGGGTTTAAAAACAATCTTCGAACGGACGTGATTTACACTGATTTCAGCAAGGCATTTGATAAAGTATCTCATTCAGCCCTTATATATAAACTTTATCGTATTGGTTTCCCTCCTATTCATCTCAGCTGGCTTTCTTCTTACTTAGTGGATAGGAAACAAAGAGTAATTTTTAAAAATTGTACCTCCCGGCCAATACATGTCACGTCCGGCGTACCTCAGGGTAGCCATCTTGGTCCCGTCTTGTTTATTTTATTTATAAATGACCTTCCTAAGGTGTTGAATTACTCGAAATGCTTAATGTACGCTGATGATGTTAAGCTCTTTAAGTACATTAGTACTGCAGAAGATAGGGAGCATTTGCAAGCTGACCTAACCTGCATTTTCGAGTGGTGTGAAGCAAATTCCATGTCACTCAATTTTAAAAAGTGTAAATTCATGACCTTCTCTAGAAAATCGTTCTACCCAAATTCGTATATGATACCTGACCACAATGTTGAGCAAGTGACCAATTTCATTGACCTAGGTGTAACTATGGATCCGAAACTAGAATTCAAGTCTCACATAAACTCCTGCGTGATTAGGGCTAGAGGATTGTTGGCTTTTCTTAAGCGCTAGGCCAAGGAATTCAACGATCCTTATGTCACTAAAGTTCTCTTTACCTCTCTAGTTAGACCGATTTTGGAGTATGCATCTATAGTATGGAATCCTAGTTATCAAATTCATAGTGACAGGCTCGAATCAGTGCAGAAACAGTGCCTGTTATTTGCCCTCAAAAATTTATTTTGGGACTCGTCTAAAAATCTCCCACCCTACAAGGATCGCCTGAAGCTTATAGATTTGCCGACGCTTCAGAGCCGTAGAGAGGTGCTTGGTGTTCTTTTTTTAATTAAGTTAATGAACGGGATGGTCAGTAGTCCCTTTTTACTGAGTGAGATAAATTTTTGTATTCCTACAAGACCCACGAGACATTTTAAACCTATTGTGTTGAGTATTTGTAAATCAAACTTTGATATGCATGATGCTTTTCGGTGTTTATGCCAAGATTTTAACAAGCATTATGATCGGTTCGACACATTTGAATCGCTTTTTGTAATAAAGAAAACTTTGCTCAACAAGTTAACTACATAGACTAATATCTGTAACCGTGAACGAAAAAATTACACAATATCTATGACTGCTTAGTACAATTGTAACGGCTTCGTATATTTTCGCGACTGTGTAGGACATTACGAGCAGGGATTGGAAACTCGGCCTTTCCGACCTCGCCCAACAGTTCGTCTATAGCGCGGAGCGGAAACTAGGACTTTCCGCCTGCCTCACACACCCAGAAAAAGGTTTAGTTATAATAACCAAGATTTGGTTATAGTGATCAATTGGCATAGTTGGATATGGCGAAATAAATATATAGTTCACGAAAGTCTGCAATTTACTTAAGACTTCTAGTTGGAACAAATGTATATTTGTTAATAATTACAAAACGACTACCTTGATTGGACAATATTGTTAGTTGAATAAAGTCATTGTTGAGCAAATATAAAGAATGCTTTGGTTGATACAAGTTTTGAATTAATTTTGTGAACTTGCTGTAGACTTGAATCAGCTAACCGTTTATTATTGGGAAAAGTTTCAGTTTGACACAAATAAAAATTTACTCGATGTTTGTTGTGTCTACTTTCTTCTTTTATTTGCATATATTAAGCATAAAAAATACGTACATATTTACATAAGTTAGTTACTAAAGTAAATAATACATATGTATATGGTGGTAAGAATTTCCTAAAAAACAACGATGATACAGGAACAGTCGTGCGAAAACCCAGGTCAATGTCTGCTGGAAGTATACTGCTTTGCTTTTTCCTTGGCTATATAGCCCTATTCTGCATTTCGATGACGTTCCCGCATTCCGCTCCGCTGGAATCGAACTTAGGTATTCTGCGTTACGATCGAAACGAAAGAAGAAGAGGAAGAGAGAAAACATCTTTCGAAA
>NW_023458580.1:435510-440215 GCF_013731165.1 Rhagoletis pomonella | reverse complement strand
ATGTGTGAAATCGAAACAAAACAAAGAAATATTTGCCACCAAACTATAGCAGCATATGAAGTTGAATACGTAGTGAATGTAGCCCTATGGACGGACAACTTCTGAGATACTTCGCCGACCTAAACGGGGTTAGATCGCCGAAAACACAGCCAACGGCGGCAAGAACACACACATCACTTACACCCCACATCACGACACGTCTCCCGAACCACATGAAGCTCCTTCAATTTAACTGCAACGGGCTACAGAGCAAGATTGAGGAGATAACCGTCTTCATGTGTCGGCATGGTATATTGATAGCTGCGGTCCAAGAGACGAAGTTGCACAGCAATTCAACTTTGTTGAATTGCGCCGGGTACAACGTGCACCGTCGAGATCGCAAGCGAGATAATGGTGGTGGCTTAGCGTTCATCACGCACCACACCGTGCAGTATCGTCTAATCGAAGCAGACATCGACCGCAGGGATACCACCCTAGAATGTCAGGGCATCGCTATCCGGTCAGGCGATGTCGAGCTCGAAATATTTAACATATACATACCCCCTGTCACCTGCTTCCCGGCAGGATATCACCCTGATATAGGTGCGCTCCTCAGAGGTGAAAACCGTATGGTAGTAGGTGACTTTAATGCGCACTACGATCTTTGGCACTCAAGCCTGTCAAACGATCGTAGGGGAACAGACTTGGCTGAGCAGATAGACGATTCGACATTCTGCACAATGAACGACGACGCACCCACCAGGATTATGGGTAACTGCAGTAGCTCGCCAGACATCACAATAGTCAGCGCTGGTCTGATAAACAGCATAACATGGCGACCTATGCTGACTCTAGCATCAGACCACCTACCCATAGTCATCTCGATAGATAAACCAACCGACTTTGCTTCCGCCAAACACCGGACCTATATCAACTTTTCTAAAGCTGATTGGAAAGGTTACGCCGAGTTTGCCGAAAACACCTTCACAGCGCTCCCCACACCAACCGACGTCCATCTCGGTGAACGTAAGTTCCGCAGGGCTGTCACTGCTGCTGCAGCTCGCTTCATACCGGCAGGATGTATATCGGACCCACGTCCAAACTTCCCTGCCGAAGCGGCTGTTCTAGCCGATGAGCGTGATAGCCTTCGTTTGGCCGATCCCGGAGATCCCCGTATCAGGGATCTCAACGCGGAGATTCGGCAACTAGTAAACGTACATAAGCGGAAGAAGTGGGAGGAGCATCTGAAGACCTGTAACTTCACCTCTGGTGTGAGCAAGCTTTGGTCAACCGTGAGGTCACTGTCTAATCCGACGAAGCACGACGACAGAGTCGAAATTTCCTTCGGCGACCATGCTTCGTCGGACCCGGAGCGATGCGCGAGCTATTTTAGCCGGCAGTTCATACTGCATCCTCCGGTGGACAAAGCCAAGCGTCGAGTGACCAGAAGGCTGCACAAACTGCCAACAACCTGTGCCCCCCTTGCTTTCACTTGCGGTGAAGTTCAGGTGGCCATCGGGAAGGCGAAAGCCTCCAAAGCCATGGGACCCGACGGAATATGCATGCTGATGTTGAAAAATTTGGGTCCTGCGGGGGTAGCGTACCTAACGGAGGTCCTCAACTTGTCAATGGCCACACTCATCATCCCAGACATCTGGAAGTTGGGGAGAGTGGTCCCACTGCTCAAACCGGGGAAACCTGCCAACAAAGGAGATTCCTATCGTCCGATAACACTCCTTTCCCCGGTAGCGAAGACACTCGAGGCCTTGCTACTCCCGTACTTCACAAACCACTTGACCCCAGCGAAGCATCAGCATGGTTTCCGTAAAGTGCACAGTACAACAACAGCACTTAATGCCATAAGCACTCAGATAACTCGTGGCCTTAACCGAAACAGTCCCTGTGAGAGAACGATTCTAGTAGCGTTGGACCTGTCAAAGGCGTTTGACACCGTCTGCCATTCCACGCTACTAGAAGATATAGAGGCCTCCTCTCTCCCACAGAGGCTCAAACGGTGGTCGGCAAATTATCTGAGTGGTCGACATTCGTCGGTAATGTTTAGAGACAAAACGAGTAAACAGCGAAAAATAAAACAGGGGGTTCCTCAGGGTGGTGTCCTTTCCCCGCTACTGTTTAACTTTTACATTTCAAAGCTCCCTCAACCACCAGAGGGAGTCTCGATTGTCTCTTATGCCGACGATTGCTCGATCATGGCGACTGGGAATGGAATTGATGACCTGTGTTCGAAAGTAAACGGGTATCTCTCCGCACTTTCTCGCTTCTTCACTGCAAAGTGTCTAGCCCTCTCCCCTACGAAATCCTCCGCGACCCTGTTCAGAAGCTGGAAGAAGGAGGTCAGGCTACCGCGGGGGATTCACGTCGATGACACACCAATTCCGACGGTGAATAACCCCAAAATACTCGGAGTGACATTCGACAGCCTGCTCTCCTTCTCTGCGCACTCAACCGCTATTGTCAATAAAGTACAGAGCCGCAACAAGGTCCTCAAGTCGCTAGCCGGCAGTACTTGAGGCAAAGACAAAGAAACGTTGCTGGCAACATACAAGGCAAAAGGCCGGCCGGTTTTGAACTACGCAGCGCCAGTGTGGTCGCCAGGGACTAGTAGGACGCAGTGGACGAAGCTACAGACTGTACAGAACACCGCACTCAGGACAGCGACTGGATGCCTCCTGATGTCGCCCGAACACCATCTACACGGCGAGGTGCAAATGCTCCCCGAAAAGGATCACAACATAATGCTCTGCAAGCAGTTCCTGATCGGGAGCCACAGACAGCTGCTTGCAGAGGAGCCCTCGCCTAGGCACGTCAGGATGCATCTATATGAACTGACAGACGAAGTCCAGAGGTTCATCAAGCAACCTCTGGACCCGACAACTTACCGACAGGCCCTGAACGGCATTCACAGGGCCTCAGTCTCGAGTTATGTAGACTCTAGACCTGTGAATGCCGTTCTAGGCATACCACCCCCGGACATAGACGAGACGGAGCTTCATCTTCCTCGGGAGACTCGCACAACACTTGCACAACTTCGCTCCGGCTACTGCAGCAGGTTAAACTCCTACCTGAGTAGGTTGAATGAGGATGTGCCGAATGAGTGTCCGGCATGCGGAGAGACCCCACATGACTCGAAACATCTCTTCGCATGCCCGGAAAACCCGACAACCCTAACGGCCTTGTCCCTATGGACAAACCCCACAGAAGCTGCACGCTTCCTAGGGTTGCCGTTAGTGGAACTTGACGACAACGACTGAGATACCAACCGTCCTGGGCGGGGTTGTTGTAGCCGCTACAACAACAACAACAACAACAGCATATGAAGTTGAAGTTTGTAAATATTTTAAAATAACTAAATATACCTAGCATCATTGTAATTTAAAAATAAAATTTAAGTGGATACATAATTATAAGAATGAAATCCATAGCCGCGGCATTATTGCTTGAAGAGAAGAACGAGTCCCAGATTGCTGATGCGGAAGTTGAAAGGCGGAGATTTAGGGACATGTTTGATCTTTTTCAGATGAGTGAAGGAAGAGTCATAAGGAATTCATCTTGAACTGTATTACTCATCGCTTAAAGTCAGTGAAATCATAAACGTTGTTTGAGCACTCCACAACATTTGCATTTACTACAGAGTGGAAGATTTGAACGCAAATGAATCCCATTTTGATAGCCGTCAGGAGGAGGGGAAGCTTATCTTTCCATAGCAAATCGAATTCGAGACAACATACGCACCTCTTTTTAAAAAGTTAGTAAAAACTAGTGCAATAATAAAAGCATCTTTTTTATGTAACTTCACATTTTATGTATGTATGTATCTATGTGCATACATCTATTAATTTTATATAAAAAGAATAAATTGTAGTCAGTGCATTTCACAGTCTTATTTATAGATAATGTAAACAAAAACGCCTGGACTTCCACTTTGAAAACGTCGCGCAATATCCCTTTTGGTAGCCATTATTTGAGCCAATTTTTCGTTTTGTCCGTAAAAACACAGAAATCGCTCGCGAAAACACAGAAATCGAGAAAATTCATTTATGATGACTTAAAATCATGCACAGTATATTTTACTTAAATTTTTTTATAAAATTTTGTTATTTAAACCCACGAAAATAACAACCGAAATGTTCTCCGTCAACAAATTTGCAACTTAGAAAAACGGAACTACGATCGAAATGTAGAATAGGTATAATCGTAAATTTCGAAGATTGATCGAAAGGAAACGGAACGCAGAATACCAAAGTTGCCAAACGGAGAAAATTTCGATTCGAGTCGAAATGCAGAATAGGGCTGTATATATCCACTGAAAAACCTCGGTTGGCATCAAACGTTATATTTTTAAATAACTATGCGCGCACCGAAACAACTCGCAGTGATAGAAAAACTGAGACAAACAATTCTGTGCATGTCACACACACACTTTTCTTTCTCTACCTAGCGCAGCGATCGACATACCATAGCTTTGGACCACATGCGTGTTTCTCCCATATATGAACAGCGGTAGCGGAGCAATGGTTTCCACGCACAATGCAATGGTCGGCATACTAGCACATTCAAACGATTCAATAAGTGGGACTGTGTGCGTTGCTCAGCTCTTCGTATGTGAAACACATATGTGCTCAGAGAGCGCTCAGCATTCTTTAGGGGTGGCTCACAAGGGTGACAGGTAATAAGGTCAATGGAAATAATGTCAATTGACTTTATT
>NW_023458580.1:433990-435410 GCF_013731165.1 Rhagoletis pomonella | reverse complement strand
AATAAAGTCAATTGACCTTATTTCCGTTGATCTTATTACCTGTCACCGCTCACAAGCATGAATATGTTCCACTCGCAAACCAAATCGTGGTTGCCTCAACCAAGATTTGGTAACTATGACTAAACCATGTGTTGAAAGAAAGCTTATCTGCATTAGCAGAGCTTAATAACATCCTTTCAACGTTCAAGTTCAATGGAATTTGTAGAAATATGCTTCAAAGAAATATTTATTAGTATTAACCAAACCCTTCAACTAAAGTAACGATTTGTTACAACCTAGATGAATATTAGAAGCTTTAATATATTTAATTATAATTACCAACCCATGGTAATAGTTCCCAATCGTTGGTAACAGTTCCCAAATATTGTCAAAATTCGGAAACTAAATATCTTTAGTTGTCGAAACTAATCCTTTTTCTCAGTGCATACAAAGTAATGACTACGGGAACATGGATCGGAAGCTCGGCCTTTCCGACCACGATCAACGGCCTGTAAACAGCGCGGAGCGGAAACTAGGTCTTTCCGCCCGCCGCACACAAAAGTAGACTGGAGACTAGGCCTCGCCAGCTACCTAAATTGCTATTGTATATCATTATTATCTTTACAAGTTAATATGTATAATTAGTTCACTCTGAAATGTATCATACATACTTAAATATCTAAATCTTTTTATCTCAATTGTCTGTAAGAAAACATTTTTCTGTAGACTAAATAAATAAATAAATAAAATCCCACCAAAAAACGATAAGCTGTTCAGCATTAAATGTAAACAAACAAGAAAATGCAACAACAATTTCAAGAAACAAACAGCAGTGCTGCCAATTGTTTAGCATATTTAAACGAAGTTGATCTGAAACCCGATGAAAGTTAAATAGCATTTAAACAACAATTCACAATTAAACTTAAGTGCCATTTAAATATTCATTTGAAATTGGCCATAAGTAATTCAAACACGAATTGCGCTAATTCGCCAAAGGCATATTCGTCCAACCCGTTTTTTATTAAAGACACATTTTCCCAAAAGGTTTCAATGTTCGTGTAATTTTTAAAATCGTCTCTCCTAAGTCTAAGTAAACGTCACTGCGTGGTGATTGTGTCAACATCACAGTTTAGCAAATCGCACACCGTCTTCAAAAGAGTCACAACTCAAAATAATACGTTTGTCAGAAAATGCGAAAAACTTTTTCTTAGAACATGATAATCATATGGGCCAAGGCGCCTTTACCTTAGGTTTTTTTAACAAAAATTTGCTCCAGTTTTTGCTGAACGGTAAATAAAAGCTCTGCGTACATTTTTGGCGCATAATCTCAAAAATGCCAAATTTTGAGTTGTGACTCTTTCGAAGACGGTGTGCGAAATGTCCAAACTCATTTTCCACAGAAGAAAAACTTACACTTGAATCAGAGCATATATTAGACGGA
>NW_023458580.1:423591-433890 GCF_013731165.1 Rhagoletis pomonella | reverse complement strand
AAAATATAAGCTAAAAATAACATATAAACTTCAAGCTCAGGGTTTTCCATTAAATTGGCTAAATACTTTGATTTTATTCCACTGACTTCCAAACCACATGCCAGAAAATAAAGCTGTAAAGGCTCCCACTGTTCAACAATACGAGCTCTTAATACACTTTCTAAAGCAAGCCATCTGGTCAATGATGTGCCTAAAATCTTATGTGGCTTTACTTCACAAAAATCTTGCAATTCCTTGAAATTTTTGATGCGCTTAGGGCTATAGGCAAAAAACTTGTACACATTCCGACAGAGCTCTTCTATTTGTTGCGGAAGCTTTTCACAGGCATAGCTGGCGCAAAGATGTAATGAGTGCACTCAGAAAAAAGTCAGCCAAATATATTTCTACCAACACGTGATTTGGTAACTATAACCAAATAATGTGACTATAACTAAATCATGTGTTGAGAAAAACATATTTAGTTGACGTAACTAAACTCTTTTCTCAGTGTGGAAAGTGCATTTGATATAGAACAAGTCAGTATCGACACTTAGTTTAGTTTTCAAACCATTCAAATGACCAGCCATGGTACTAGCACCATCCGTAGCCAAGCCAATCAAGTTGTTTAGGGGAATGCTTTGATTAATAAAAAATTACTTGATTGTTTGATAAATGAATTCCGAGTTTGATTGATCCAATTCAATCAACTGCAAAAATCGATCTTTTATGCTGTGCGTAGCTGAATCAAAATAACGCACCACCAACACTAAAGCTGTGCGACAACTGAAGTCAGTTGTTTCATGGTAATGGTAAGTTATGCATCATGCAAAACATTACAAGAGTCAAATCAGCTTGACGCACCTGCTCCGACAAAACTGAACTTTTCTTATTTATAAATTCATCCAATTTTATTTGATTCTTCCTCTTTTCGGTTTTAGATATATGTAGCTTATTATTTTCATGGCGAGCTAGATGTGACAAATGGTTTGTAATTTCTTTCTGGCACGTGACGCAGACCACCATTCCGGGCGAAACTTTCTTTTTGCACTAGCACTAAACAAAACTTTAGCTTAAAAACATTCCACTCTGAAACAAAATTATACTTACGTTGCGTCATTGGGGCAACTTACATCCGCTTCAATATCTCTTTCAGAGGTACATGTCTTTTTTGCTCTTGTAATAAATCTGGAAATTATATTCCGCAGTAACTTTGTATATATATGTTTGTACGTTCATATAGTAATATTTGTATTTTCACCAAAGTCTGATACTGACCTATCCATTCTTCGATATTTCTTTTCCGCTTCAGAATTGTTAACAAATCCGCACGTAATAAAGAATATTACACCAGCGCTCTTGAATTTTTATAATGAAATCCTAACAGTGGTACCACATTACTATACGAATAATTTGCTATATGTACTACGGATTACCAGCAACCCGAGATAAAGAAAGAGATGCAGTTTTATTTTTTATGATGAAATGCTGCCTGACAGTGGTACCACTTTAGAATTCGAATAATTAGTCTGTTCCAGTACTCCAGGATTTAGTAAGAAGTCGTTCCCGTACACAAACACGTCTTCCGTAATGTATTCCTAAATCGTGAAGCACTCGAACATACTGTGGCGAATACTGCGGCAACGAGAAATAGGCAGAATGTTCGGGGAATGACGTAGAATGTTCCACAAAGAGGAACGTCAAGTTGGATGAACACTGCGAACAAGGAGAGAAAGAGAATGAGCGATGAACTTCAGAACGTTCGCGAGTTGCCAAGAAAGCGAGCGCAGGTATATAAGAGCCACGACACAGCGGAGTTAGAGAGTTACAAGTCAGCAAGCTACAAGTAAAGTGAGTTGCGAATAAGCAAGCTATAAGATTAATTGTGTCAACAAGTTTTGTAAAGCGTTGTAATTGCTTTAACGAGTATTGTAAAGGGTTTTTACGGTATTAGCGAGTATTGTAAATTGTTTGTTGTGCAATAAAGTTAATTGTACTACAATTTGGTCATCGTTAGCCCCTATTTAACAATCCAGCGATACGAACTGAGGGATTTGGGAAATCCGGACGAGGTTTCAAGGATAATCGTAACAATACAAAGTTTTGTCATACTATAAGCAACACGAGAAAGAGTGAGATACACATATTCTAATATTTATGATGAAATGCTACTCAATAGTGGTACCACTTGCCAATTCAAATAATTTTGTCATACCACATGCAACGCAAGAAAGTGAAAGAGTCAAATATTCTAGTCACAGTGGAATATTGTTTTCAGCCATCAAAATTTAGATTTGGTAGATGAGTAGCACTGCAGGGTTTCGTTGTAGTAGAAAATAGCGACATTTAATAACCAAAATTTAAGAACATTATAAAAATGTACCAAATCAGAAAGTTGTGTACCTGTGTACCAAACAGAAAAAGATGTACCAGAATTGGTACATTTCGGCCAAAACGGCAACCGTGCACACAGTCCCTCTTATTGAATCGTTTGAATGCGATAGTATGCCGACCGTTGCATAAAAACGATTCAATGAATGAGACTGTGTGCGTGGAAATCATTGCTCCGCTACAGTATATGGTAATATCAGTAAGCTATGGCAGGTCGATTAGAGCTGGGATAGTATCGATAGTACTATCGTCGTGAAAGGTATTGAATTGAAACGCTCTACTGCTTGAAAATTAAATAATTAATAATTTTATAAAATTTATAAATTACTTTGTAAATTAAAGCGATTGTATATTATTTTTAATTTGAGTGCATCAAAAAGAACTTCTTATAATAATAAAATAAACTTATTAATTTATGCGCCTGATTTATATAACTTATACACTTGCATCCCCTTGAATAGCGACAGGCAAAATCTGAATTTATTTTTTATATGGCAAAATTAAATTCGGATTTTGTTTATCCCTTTTGAAGTGCAAAGAGTGAAATTGGCTATAAAAATAAATTTATAATAATTTAATTTTAATTTATTTAATTTAATATTATATTGAAAACATTAGTGCATTAAGATGTAATCTAATACTACAAAACAAACCAAATAAAAGATATACGTTTAAATCGACAACTCATACTTATAAAAGTTCAACTGAGATCAAATACGGAGGCGCATATCAAAATCCGCAGAAGGAAAATTATTAACATTTTACCATATTATACGAAAACGAAATAGTACTGCTCAAAATAATAGCACAACAACTTTTTTTATCACTTTTGACTATTTTTTTCTTTATTTAGTGTACTAATTTTTTATAAAAGTTGTACAAAACATAACAAACTACAAAATAATTAAAAATTCAAGCTTTCTAGTTCGAATTTCTATAAAAATTTTGTGTAAGAAGTTTTATAGCTTACTAAATTTTATTATAACTCAGTGTAAGCTTATAGTTGCTAAAAATCCCAATGACTTAAAATTTTTTTTGCCGACTGTGTTGGGAATTTTCTTGCATAAAAAAAATTTATGTAATATGTAGAGATGTAAAGAAGAGATATTGTGAAGTCTTGCTAAAACCGACATCGATAGTTTTCAAAAACTATCGATAGTGGCGACAGTTTTCAACTATCGATAGTATCCCAGCTCTAATGTCGATCACTACGCTAGGTAGAGAAAGAAAGCTGTGTGCTATGACATGTCCAGACTTGTTTGTCTCAGTTTCAGTTTTGCCATCGCTGCGAGTTGTTTCGGTGTGCGCATAGTTATTTAAAAATATAAAGTTTGATGCCAACAGGGGTTTCTCAGTGGATATATAATTCATGTGAATTATAATTTGAAAGCATCTATTCAGCCAGAAAAGCAAAGCAGTATACTTAAACCAGCACTTCCAGCAGATATTGGCCTGGGTTTTCGCACGACTGTTCCTGTTTCATCGTTTCTTTTTAGGAAATTCTTACCACCATATACATATGTATTATTTACACTAATAGCTATTTATGTAAATATGTATGTAGTTTTTATGCTTAATATATGCAAATAAAAGAAGAAAGTGAACACAACAAACATCGAGTAAATTTTTATTTGTGTCAAACTGAAACTTCTTTCCCAATAATAAACGGTTAGCTGATTCAAGTCTACAGCAAGTTCACAAAATTAATTGAAAACTTGTATCAACCAAAGCATTGTTTATATTTGCTCAACAATGATTTTATTCAACTAACAATATTGTCCACTCAAGGTAGTCATTTTGTAATTATTAACAAATATACATTTGTCCCAACTAGAAGTCTCAAGTAAATTGCAGATTTTCGTGAACTAGATATGTATTTCGCCATATCCAACTATGCCACTTGGCAGAGCTGTAAAACTGTGAAATCATTTGAAATTAAAAATCATCAATTTTATATTATTATGTTTTCATTGAATTCTCCCTTATTGAATAATGCGGCTTAAAGTTTTCCAATTCTACATTCACTCAAAGTAGATACGATTGCACACATTTCCATATTCAAAGAAAGATTGAAAAAATTGAATGACGAACGATTCACTTTTAACACTGAATAAGCACTCAGATGAATGCAGCTTTTGCTATGTGTGCACACATCCACTCAGTACCAATCAATTGATATAAATATTTTGAACACACAAAACCCTCTGAAAAATACGCCAGGTTGCATTTTTTTAAAAAGACTTCAAAATTTCAACACGAAAAATAGTTAATAGAGCGTTATCATCAGTTTTTTTCACTTAAATTTGTACAAGGATTTATAAGAATAAAAAATATTAATTGGAGAAATATTTTTTAGTGAACGTGTCGTTAGAATGTCATTATGAAAAATATAAATTATTAATGATTTTAACATCTCTGTTTAGAAAATTGTCAGCTTTCCAAATAAGTGTTACCAATACACCATTAATAATGCATAATGCATTAAAGTTAAATGGAGTAAAGTCCTCTCTCGACGTACGAAAACCACGCTCTATAAGTCACTCATCATGCCCGTGCTGGTATATGGCGCAGAAGCATGGACAATGACAACATCCGATGAGGCGGCTCTTGGGGTGTTTGAGAGAAAGATTTTGCGGAAGATTTACGGTCCTTTACGCGTTGGCGACGGCGAGTACCGCAGACGATGGAACGATGAGCTGTATGAGCTTTACAACGACATAGACATAGTGCAGCGAATTAAAATACAGCGGCTCCGCTGGCTTGGCCATGTCGTTCGAATGGACACCGACGCTCCAGCTCTGAAAGTATTCAACTCGGAAGCCGCTGGTGGTAGCAGAGGAAGAGGGAGGCCCCCACTGCGATGGAAAGATCAGGTGGAGAAGGACTTGGCTTCACTTGGCGTTTCCAATTGGCGTCAGTTGGCACAGAGGAGAAACGACTGGCGTGCTTTGCTGAACTCGGCCAAAATCGCTTAGGCGGTTACAGCGCCAAAAAAGAAGAAGAAGAAGAAGAATGCATAAATTAGTACATACATATATAAGTTAATATAAACTAACAAATTTAAGAGCTTCTGGTTCTAAATTTAGACATACATATACATTTCATTATTTAATTATAAAAATTTTTGATACAAATTTCTTCGTACTTTTTTTCGTCGCTATTGAGTCAAGCAGTTAATAAAGATTCGAAAATCGAATTTGTTGGTTTGTGGAGGTTTTTTCATTTACAATAAGCCACAAATTATCAACATTTCCAACAAAAAAAATATTTAACAAAATTCGTTGGTCCCTATTTTCATTAACATCCTTTTCCGAAAGTGCAATATTTAAGAATTTATACCCATTTCATTGAGCACGCTTTTTAACCCAAGTTTTGGTTTGTTTGTTAACATCAAAACTACATATCGACACCTAAGTGGAAGATCGACCTATCTCGGCAGCCAGTTCGAAAACTCCCTATCTCAAAAAACCGTTCTAGAACACCCTATTTCGGAATTTTGTTGAAGAACGCCCTATCTCAGAATGCGGTTCAAAAACGCCCGACCTCGGCAAATTTTCAATATATTTTCATTTGAGATAGGGCGTTCTTCAACCAAATTCTGAAGTAGGACTTTCATAAAAAGTTTTCTGAGTAAGGGCGTTTTTGAATTGGCTGCCGAGATAGGTTGATCTTCCAATCAGGTGTCGGTATATTAATAAAAAATGATTAAACATTGTCTGCTGTAACCTATTTTAGAAATAATTTATTTATTAGGTGTTGCAATTTGAAAAAAATCAGTTCCTTCCAATTTTTCAATCAAACGGGACCCCACACAAGCAAAAATCGTTTTCTACAATCTTTATTAACCTGAAGGCCTAGACAACAAACAACCGCTATGCGAACAAAGTTATAATACCCATGTGCACAAATGCGCTCGGGTGTAATTATTTCTTAAAACATTATTCTAAATGTATGTTTTGAGCAAATTGATTTCAAAAGTTAGAAATATGTCCCATTTTTCAAAAATGTATAATAATAAACATGTGACTTTTTTAGCAATTTGTTTTCTGTAATTAAGGAAATATTGAATTTTTTGAATTTTTCGAAATTACCGTTTTATGGGAGGGACCAGGTTATGGTTTAATTTTTGTATTTTCAATACGCTTCTGCCCTGCATAAAGGGAAACCCGCGTACCGAATTTTCTTCCGATATCTCAACTTTTCCTAGAGTTATCGTGTACACAAACAAACGGACAGACAGACAGACGGAGATGGACTAATCAACTCTTTTTATTCTGGGCATTTACGGTATATACATACATATGTACATAAATGTAGTATATATCTATTTCGATTTCGACGTGAGAAAAGTTATAGTACCCTACTGCAGAAGTGCGTAGTAAATATGTTTAAATAGTACACCTTTTAATTAATAAAAAAAATTTTACAATGTAACTCCTCAAACCCTCTTTAAAGAAAACAAGAACCCTATAAAATTTCGTTTTGAAAGTTTTCAAATTTGATAACTGAAGAAAAAAATTAATAGAAAAAAAATCATACAAATTAAATTTATATATACATATATTCTGCGAAAAAATGTCTACAATCAATTTTTAACCCCTTTTCGCAATTGGTGTACTCTTGTAACCGGTAAATTTTGTTACCATCTCATAAGCTGGTAACAAAATATTGCCCCGCCCCGTGAAATATGCAATGCCAGAATTTCCACAATTCTTCATGGATGAATTGCTGAATATATAGCATTACCAACGTTTCTAGAATCGCGGTGACATGAACAGGTAACATTTTTTGGTAATAAAATTTTCCGGTTAAAAAATCTTCGGTTACGTGCAGAATAGACCTTTTATAGTTCTAAAAGTCTATAATACGAAGGGGCAGATGCCGGTAATGAAATTCTTAAGTTTTTTCAAGCAAGAGTTTTAAAAACTCAATTCCATTGACACTGTTTTATATTTCTATATACAGTTCACTAGTTTCGAATGTAATATATGTAAATGTATGTATCAAGATGTGTCCTTTGTGCTCGACGGTTGCGATGTTTGTTTGAACTGATTTCGCACCAGTCATTAGCCATGGGTTAATGTCAGAAAACGTCTATACATACGCGTTGAAATACATACATACGTATACATATATGTTTTTTTTTCAATTCCAGATATGTTTAAACTTTAAAGTATAAAATATTTCAACCCTGGGAAAAAAGTATTAGTACTGAATGGTAAAAACGTGTGCATTCATTTTAAATATACAATCATTTGTGTGTGCGAATGCTTCTGTTACATTCACATTCCATACTGAATGTCAATCTACCATTCAAAAACACAACACAGTTTATTTGTTTTCAAACATTTTAAGCCACTCAGGAATGAGGCTTTTTTTATACAAACAAACAATCATAATTTTGAAAAGAATGTCGAGTGAATGCAGATCCTATTGATTCAATCATTTTACAGCTCTGCCACTTGGTCACTATAAACAAATCTTGGTAATTATAACTAAACCTTTTTCTGGGTGTTTTTTGTTATTTTATGCCCTTATAACAATTATATTCAACAATTTTTATTGAGCTTGAGGCCGTTTTTTAATGAAAACTTATTGTGGAAAAGCAACAACAATTTGAAAAAATGGTAGAAGTGAGAGCTATTTCGGAAATCACCACATTTCCTCATCAGACTTCTTTCAGTAGGATTCGAACCGAAAACCACTGACTCAACCAGTTGCCTACGCACTGTGCTAAGTTCGCCATGTAAATAATCGTTGCTTTTTTCCCACTTTTTCATTTTGTTAAGCCAACACAATCAAGCGCGGCTATTCCGCTACAATTCATACTTGATCATGTGGTTGTTGGCTTAGCAAATGAAAAAGTGGGAAAAAAGCAACGATAATTTACAAGGCGAACTTAGCACAGTGCGTAGGCAACTGGCTGAGCCAGTGGGATCGTCGTCCGAATCCTACTGAAAGAAGTCTGATGAGGATGTGCACTGAGAAAAAGGATTAGTTTCGACAACTAAAGATATTTAGTTCCCGAATTTTGACAATATTTGGGAACTGTTACCAAGGATTGGGAACTATTACCATCGATTGGTAATTATAACTAAATATATTAAAGCTTCTAATATTCATCTAGGTTGTAACAAATCGTTAATTTAGTTGAAGGGTTTGGTTAATACTAATAAATATTTCTTTGAAGCATATTTCTACAAATTCCATTCAACTTAACGTATGGTTCATAAAAGGATGTTATTAAGCTCTGCTAATGCAGATAAGCTTTCTTTCAACACGTGGTTTAGTCATAGTTACCAAATCTTAGTTGAGGCAACCACGATTTGGTTTGAGAGTGGAACATATTCATGCTTGTGAGCCACCCCTAAAGAATGCTGAGCGCTCTCTGAGCACATATGAAGAGCGTCAGCTGAGCAATGCACACAGTCCCACTTATTGAATCGTCTGAATGCGCTAGTATGCCGACCATTGCATTGTGCGTGGAAATCATTGCTCCGCTACCGCTGTTCGTATATGGGTGAAACACGCATGTGGTCCCAGAGCGCTCAGTAAGCTATGGCATGTCGATCGCTGCGCCATGTGTGCTATGACATGCCCATACTTGTTTGTCTCAGTTTCGGTTTTGCTATCATCGCGAGTTGTTTCGGTGCGCGCATAGTTTAAAGTTTAATTAAAAATATAAAGTTTGATGCCAACCGGGGTTTTTCAGTGGATATATAATTCATGTGAATTATAATTTGAAAGTGTCTATTTAGCTAAGGAAAAAGCAAAGCAGTATACTTCCAGCAGATATTGACCTGGGTTTTCGCACGACTGTTCCTGTTTCATCGTTGTTTTTTAGGAAATTCTTACCAACATATACATATGTATTATTTACTTTAGTAACTAACTTATGTAAATATGTACGTATTTTTATGCTTAATATATGCAAATAAAAGAAGAAAGTAAACACAACAAACATCGAGTAAATTTTTATTTGTGTCAAACTGGAACTTTTTTCCTAATAATAAACGGTTAGCTGATTCAAGTCTACAGCAAGTTCACAAAATTAATTGAAAACTTGTATCAACCAAAGCATTGTTTATATTTGCTCAACAATGATTTTATTCAACTAACAATATTGTCCAATCAAGGTAGTCGTTTTGTAATTATTAACAAATATACATTTGTCCCTACTAAAAGTCTTAAGTAAATTGCAGACTTTCGTGAACTATATATTTATTTCGCCATATCCAACTATGCCACTTGATCACTATAACCAAATCTTGGTTATTATAACTAAACCTTTTTCTGGGTGTGTGGTGATTTCCGAAATAGCTATCACTTCTACCATTTTTTCAAATTATTGTTGCTTTTCCACAATAAGTTTTTCATTAAAAATGGCCTCAAGCTCAATAAAAATTGTTGAATATAAATATATTTTATGTCAAAATATATTCGAAAGATTACACTTAAAACCTCTTAAACATTTTCTACTCCTGGCCTGTTTACCAAGGTCTCATCTTCTGATGAATCGTAGAACCAGAACTCCGTTGTACACATTTTTACCACGTTTTTATAAACTCGATTTCGTTTTTATTTCATTTTAATTTGCACAAATTTACATACTTATGTATAAGCACGCTATTTAGTTTGCTCGATTTGTAAACAAAACTTCTTAGCGGTGAAAAATATACTATTGTAAGCAACCTAACCGAGCGAAATTCACAATAGCGCTATTCTTCATCGAATGAGCGTCATAATACCATATGAAAATTCGTTCGAACATTACTTTCGAACACAGTCGAATGCAACTCATAATAGGGGCCTTACTTTTACATTTCTATCAGCCGCACTCAGAATCAATCATTAACTTACCTCTTAAGGGCACTTAACTAATTATTATTAAATCTGTTAATGAACGATACATCCCAGAGTCAAAAGTTAAGG